>NC_140519.1:49154403-49228076 GCF_964339955.1 Pipistrellus hanaki | reverse complement strand
CAGCTGACAACAGACGGTGAGTGGAAAACAAGAAACCTGGCCCCTCCCAGAGCCAGTGATGGAGCTGAGGTAGGGTCAGGGTCAGGGTCAGGGTCAGGTAAGGGCTGGGGTTAGGGTTAGGGCTAGAGTTACGGTTAGGGCCAGGGCCAGGATTAGGGCCAGGGCCAGGGTTAGGGTCGGGTAGGGTTAAGGTTAGGGATAGCGTTAGGCTTAGGGTGAGCGTTGAGGCTGGCGTTGACCAGCTCTCTGGCTCCCCCTGTAGGAAGAGAGGGGAAGAGCCCAGCCCCAGCAGGGCGATGGTCGCACTGTTCCTGTCAGGCTCACAGGTGGAGCCGTGCTGTGGGGGAGGGGGGAGTGCCGCCGCGTGTCCACTGAACCCCATGACGCCCCGGAGACGGGCAGCGGTGCCTGGCGGCCGGCAGGGCGTCACAGCATCACCAGCAGGTGGTGCGTCTCGCTGTCCCCACGTGGGTGACCCAGCATGCCCTGGGGGCTGCTTCCCCGGGAGCTCTCCGTCCCCCAATGGTCAGGAGAGCAGAGGCCAGTGCAGGCTTGTCCTGTGGGCCCAGCCCCCCCCCCGCAGGACACCCCCGTGGGCTGTGGGCCCAGCCCCCTCCCCCCCAACAGGACACCCCCATGGGCTGTGGGCCCGGACCGCCCCCCCCGCAGGACACCCCCGTGGGCTGTGGGCCCGGCCCCCTCCCCCCCCACAGGACACCCCCGTGGGCTGTGGGCCCGGACCCTCCCCCCCCGCAGGACACCCCCGTGGGCTGTGGGGCCGGAACCCCCCCCGCAGGACACCCCCGTGGGCTGTGGGCCCCCCCCCCCCGCAGGACACCCCCGTGGGCTGTGGGCCCGGCCCCCTCCCGCCCCACAGGACACCCCCGTGGGCTGTGGGCCCGGCCCCCCCCCCCGCAGGACACCCCCGTGGGCTGTGGGCCCTCCCCCCTCCCCCCCAACAGGACACCCCCGTGGGCTGTGGGCCCGGACCCCCCCCTCCCCCGCAGGACACCCCCGTGGGGAGGCAGAGGGGAGGGGCAGGGCGGGGCAGGAGCTCAGCGAAGAGGGCAGGGCTGGTCCCGCGTCCCTCCTGGGCTCACCGACGACTTCGGGTGCCTGTGTCTCCTCGGGGGAGGGGGGACCCGTGGCAGAGCCCCCTCCTCCCGCCCTCAGGGGCACCCCCTGGCCCCTGCTGGTCCTCTGTCCAGCTGGGCGGCGTGCTGCCAGCGGCCCCAGCCTGTGTGCGGGCAGCCCAGCTGGGGGCCCTCTCCCCGGCCCCAGCACCCACCCCTCCTCCCTCCTGGCCTGGCGGCCCAGGCTGACTCCTCCTGGGCTGTGGAGAGCGCCCGCCGGGAGGCACCTCTGTGATTGCTGTCGGCTGCGTCCGGAGCGGCGTGCTGTCAGCTGGACCTTCCGCCCGCCCAGGCTCCGGGGTGGGGGTGTGGGGTGTGGGGGTACGAGGCCAAGCACCGGCCCCCCACCCCCACCCCCCAGGCACCACCTCCTGTCTGACCTCCAGTGAAGCTTCCTGGGATTCATGTGTAAAATAAACGGGGGCGTGGGCTCCGGTCCCCGTTCCGCCCTCAGGACGGCGGTCCCACCGGCCCCAGCTCCTTCCTTCCCTCCCTGTCTGTCTCTTCCGTGCTCTCAGTCCCCAGCCGCCCCCACTCCGGGCGCCGCCCTCCGGAGCGAAGGGAGGAGCCGGCCTGAGGTCACAGCGGAGTGTCCGGGGACCCCGCTCCCAGGCCCCCGCCCCCAGAGCCCGGCGACGGAGGCCGTGGGAGCTCCTGCTGCCTCCGCCCGGCCCGGGCCCAGATGGTGCTGCCAGGCCGGGCTGAGCCCGACACCTCCTCCGCCCGATGGCTGCGTCCGCCCTCGCCCCGCGGGTCCCCCTCACTGGGAGCCAGACGGGGTGCCAGGGAAGGCCCTGGGCTTCGGGGCGGGGCCTGCTTTTACCCCAGATGCCTCTCCTCAGTCTGGGAACCTGGTGCTCCCGTCCGTCCGGCCGGCCGGCCTGCTGTCCGGGGGAGGAGGGTGCAGCACCAGCCAGCGCCTGGAAGGAGGCTCCCCGTGCCCCCCAGCGGGAGCCCTCAGCCCCCCCAGCGGGAGCCCTCACTCTGCTCTGTCTCCCTGGAGCCGCTCTGCCTGGTGGGCAGGCCTCCCGGGCTATTCTGGGCCCAGAGAAACCCCGCTGCTCCTGCCCCGAGGCGTGCTGACTCGCAGAGGGAGACTGAGGCCAGGCCCCGGCTCCTGCTCCGGCCAGGCCTGCTGCCCGCGTGGGGGCGGAGGTTGCCCCGGGGCCTCGCTGGGCGGCCCAGAGCAGACCCTCCGGGTGCCGGGGTCCCACAGGCCCAGAAGCACCCCACCCCTACCCCCCTGTGAAGGGGTCCGAGTCCTGCCTGGGCCGCTGGCAGGGAGTGTAAGTGGGAATTTGGGGGACTCCCGCCTGCACCCCTGAGCTCCGGTCTGGGGCACCTCCCCGGCGCCGGGGCAGGGCCTCCAGAATCCTGCCTCCAGCCAGGACCCGGGGCCGGGGGCTGGGGCCCCAGACTGGACGGCTGTCCCAGGCGGGGGGCGGCGGGGAGGGGCGGCGGGGAGGGGCGGTGAGGAGGGGGGGCTGTTCCTGGCTTCTGGGGGGCATCAGCTCTCGTCACCCAGGGAGGACGCTCCGGAAGCCGGGCCGCGGGCCGCGCACACGCCTGGCTCCAGGAGGTCACTGCGCTGGGCAGGTGAGCGGGTCTGGGGAGGGCACTCCCCGCCCTGGAAGGTTCTGGACCACTGAGGACTGGCTCCTCTGGGCCAGGGACGCGGGCGTCCGGAGGGTCTGTCCATCCTGAGTGAGTCCAGGGGAGCAGCGGAGGCGGGTCCCCCGGGGAGGACGGAGCAGCCCAGGCGGGAGGGGCCTCGGACGCGGGAGCGCAGACGGAGAACGGCGGCTCGGGAGGGGCCGGAGGGGTGGAAGGCCCCCAGACTGAGCCCCGCTACCGCGGGGCCGCTCCGGTGACAGGAAGGCTGAGCACGGGTCCGGCGAGGACAGGCCTCCGGCGGCTCCGCGCGGCGGGGGCTGGTGATGCCAGTCAGCCCGCTCCGCCCGCTCCGGTGACAGACCCGCCAGTCACCCTCCGGGGCTCCGTCCTCCGCCCGCGGCACCAGCCCCTCCGGACGCTCCGGTCCGGGAGGGAGGGGCAGGGTGGCGGGAGGCCTCGTTTTCAGCCCGGAAGCGCCCACCAGCAGCGCAGACCGCGGCGGCCGCTGCAGCAGCACAGACGCCGGGACCGCGGCGGGGCCCGGAGGGACTGTGGCAGGACCGTGGCAGGGCCCAGAGGCCACGGCAGAGCCCGGAGGCCATGCCCGCAGCTCTCCGAGGCCCGGGGAGGAGCCGGGCGGGAAGGCAGGCGGAGGGGCCGCAGCTGCCGGGGGCTGCCCTCCGAGGAGCGAGAACCGGACCCCCCGCCGCCCGCAGCACCGCGGCCTGAGCTCGGGGTCCGGCTGCGGCCGCCACGGGCCCGCTGTCCAGCTGTCCGAGCAGCTCCGCCGGCTCAGCCCGGCCCGGCCGCAGCGCCCGGCCAGGCTCGGGGGCGGGGACCCCGCTGCAGCTGGGGCGGCGCGTGTGGGACGGACACCCGGACGGACACCGGAGCGCGCCCGTCACGCGGCCGGAGGAGCGGCGGGGAGCGCGGCGGGCAGGCGGCGCCCTCTCACCGATGCCGGCTCGTCCCGCGGAGCCTGCGCCGCCCGAGCGCCCCCTGCTGGGCCGGCCGCGCTCCGCACCGGCTCCGTGGCCGCCGGCGCCTCCTCCCTGCCTCCCTCTCCGCGTCCTCGCCAGGGGCACCTCCCCGCCGTCCCTGTGCGTCCCGGCGAGCGGCCACCCGCGCTCGCTGCCGGCACACGCCGGAGGGGGCACCCCCATCCATGCCCGGGCCCCGCTGGGGCGAGGTTCCCGGAGCTGAATGGGGAACTGGGGCGGGGCCGTGGGAACCCCGTGCCAGGCCGCCCCTTTCAGCGCTGCTTCCTGCGTTTCCTTCTGAATGACCTGGTGGCCTTTGGGCGGGGCCTCAGTCATTGCCTCTGGGACCACAGGTGTGGATTGGCTGTCTGAGGCCTGGGGGCGGGCCTCAGTCACTGCCTCTGGGACCATAGGTGTGGATTGGCTGCCTGAGGCCTGGGGGCGGGCCTCAGTCCACTGCCTCTGAGACCATAGGTGTGGATTGGCTGCCTGAGGCCTGGGGGCGGGGCCTGGCCAATCCTCTGTCCCGCCTCGGCTCCCAGCCGAGCTCACTTGAAGGCTCAGGCCGCCCCCTGCTGGAAGCGCGGAGAAGAGGCAGGACCCATGTGCATTTCCTGCTCAGAAACGGGGAGTCCTGGCTGGGAGCTGTTGGGGAGGTGGGGGTGGGGGGGAACGGCAGGGGGCCTGGTGTGTGCCCCGCCCCTGGCGTAGGAGGGCAGCTTCGGGTGTGCTCACATGTGTGCCTCACACCTCCCTCTGATGGGGGCCCACCAAGGCCGGGAGGTGTCCCGGAGCCTGGGACTGCGGCCCCATTCCCGCCCTGGCCCTGCCCCAGGGCAGAGGGGGAGGTGGGTGGGATGGGGTGCCGAGGGCAGGGGTTCTGGCCGGGATGGGGGCCCCCCAAGGCCAGCCAGAGGCGGGGGTCCCAGGGCCCGAGGCTCCCTCCTGCTCCCCATGGCCCCGATTCTGCATTTCTTTCATCGTCTCAGGTCGTGCCTCCTGGGATGCGTCGGGGCCGGGAGTCAGGCCTGCTCTGTGCACCTCCAAGTCTGAGGAGGGCCCTCAGCCCCCCGGTGGCCAGAGGCTGCCCGGGCCACGTGACCACGGGGGCCATGGCCCGCGCGGGGAGGGGGGGCGGGTGTGTGCTGGGCAGGTGAAACCGAGATGCCAACCAGGCTGCCCAGCCCCTCTGCCGGGTGGAGGGTGCAGCCCCAGCCCCCGGGGCCCAGGAAGGCCGCACAGAGGGGGCGTGGGTTTTTAATTCTTTTTATTGAAGAAAAGAAAAGGAGAGAAAAAATAGATTCCCAGCCCTGCTTCGTCGGAGGCCCTGGTCCCGCCCGCCCGGGGGCAGGGGGCCGGGCAGGGCCGGGGGCTGGCTGCTTCCCGGGGGTTGGGGCGTCTAAAAAACGGTGCCAGGCCGCGCCAGCAGGCCGGTCCTCTGTTGCAGCAGCTCAGGTGAGCATCGGTGCCGGCCGCACCCAGCCTGGCATTGTCCCGGCCGCCTGTCCGGCACCGGGCGGGGTCCGAGGAGGGCGGGGGCACCTTCTGCCTCCGGCGCCCTGTGCCGGGCCGCGCCTCCTGTCCCGCGGGCTCCGGCCCAGCGCTGCGCGGGCCTCCGCGGCCGGGCCGAGTGCCCTGAGCGGCGCGGGCCCGGCCCGCCCTCCACGCCTGTGCCCGTCCCGCGGCGGCGGCCGCGCAGTGTCCTCCTCTGTCCGTCCGTCCGTCCGTCCGCTCAGACCTCGGTCTGCAGGTCGATGATGTCCTGGCCCACCAGCGGGATGGTGGCGCCCGCCTTCTCCCACTCCACGCCCCGCAGCTCCCGCGGCGACGGCGGCAGCGGCTCCAGCTCCTTCACCCAGGCCGGCGGCCCGTGGGCCTTCCGGAGGCTCTCCCAGGGCCGCTTGCTGGGCGTCTGCTGCTTCTCCGGCTGCTGGCCGCGGGCATGGTGGCCGCGGGCATGGGGGCCGCGGGCAGTGGGGGCCATGGGCAGTGGGGGCCGCGGGCAGTGGGGGCCGCGGGCAGTAGTGGCCATGGGCAGTGGGGGCCGCGGGCAGTAGTGGCCATGGGCAGTGGGGGCCGCGGGCAGTGGGGGCCGCGGGCAGTAGTGGCCATGGGCAGTGGGGGCCGCGGGCAGTGGGGGCCGCAGGCAGTAGTGGCCATGGGCAGTGGGGGCCGCGGGCATGGTGGCAGGGGGGGCAGTGGACGGGAGGGCAGGGAGGGAGGGACAGCGGGAGAGGGAGAGAGGGTGCACACGAGTCAGAACAGCAAGGACCGACCAGAGAGATACAGACGGGGTGGGGGGCCCATCCTTGCCCAGAATGCACTGGGGCTGCGGCGCGCCCCCCGGGGTGGGGGTCTGGGGGTACCTGCAGGGAAGGGCGCGGGAGGCCCTGCCTGCTCAGCACCCGCATGGCTGTCCCGGCCTCTGAGAGGCAACTGCCCCGCCCAGATACGTCCCGTCCCCCCAGGGCAGCACGGCTGGCCTTCGCCGGGGAAGGCCGGACGAATGAGCACTGGGTGAGGTGGTCAGGGGAAGCGAGAGGGCAGGCATGCCCCCGGCTCTCTCTGGGCGCCCCGCCCCCGGCCCCCGCCCCCCGCCCCGCCCAGCGCCCGCCCCGCAGACCTTGCTCTCGGGGGCCAGCACCTCCTTGTCCTTGTCGGCGTGCTGCAGCCTGCGGCTCAGGTCCTGGAACATGTCCTGGTGCCGCTTCCGCGTGTGCATGATTTTCTGTGGGGACAGTGGGGGGGCAGACCCTAATCCCCGAGGGCGGCCCGGCCCTCTTCCCCGGCCCGCCCTGCCCGGGGACCAGCCCGAGCTGCCCGGCTGGGCTCCGAACCCGGGCCCAGGTGTCTGGGGAGGGGACAGGGGACCCACCTCAAAGTCCAGCTCCGCGTACCGGGACTTCCGCCTCTGTGGAGGGTGTGCGCCTTTGTAACCGGCCCAGACCGCCCGTCCCGCGCCGGGCCTCCTCCCCAGGACGGCCCAGGGCCTCACCATGCAGCCTCCAGCCCTCTCCCACAGCCCTCACCGGGTTCGTGGTCTCAGGGGACCCCGTGACCTCCGACCTCAGAGAGGGCGCCACGCAAGCAGGTCCCTGGCCGTGGACGAGGCCACCCTCCGGGACCCAGAGAGGCTGCGTGGCCCGGGCCCAGGGGCAGGATGGGTGCCGGGGGGCGGCCGGGCAGGCCGAGGGGACAACTCCAGCGGGTCACTGGCTGCGTGGCCAGCCCCGAGGCCCAGGACGCCAGGGGCCCTGCCCCCCGCCCCCCCGCCCCCCCACGGCCCGCACCTCCAGGGCCCCCCCGCGCCCCCCTCCCCCGCGGCCCGCACCTCCAGGGCCCCCCCCCGCCCCCCGCCCCCGCGGCCTGCACCTCCAGGGCCCCCCCCCGCCCCCTGCCCCCGCGGCCCGCACCTCCAGGGCCCCCCCCGACCCCCCGCCCCCACGGCCCGCACCTCCAGGGCCCCCCCGCGCCCCCCTCCCCGCGGCCCGCACCTCCAGGGCCCCCCCCGACCCCCCTCCCCCGCGGCCCGCACCTCCAGGGCCTCCCGCCCCCCACCCCCGCGGCCCGCACCTCCAGGGAGCTCACGGACAAGGTGGCCACGCTCTCGCTCTTGGTGCCGGCGCCCGAGCTGGGCCCCGGGTGGGGGGCGGGCTCGCCCAGGCCGGGGGGCGCGGGCTCCGGGGCGGGCGGCGGGGGCAGCGGCTGCGGGGGCGGCGGCGGCGGGGGCGGCGGGGGCTGGGCGGGGGGCGCCTCGGGGGGCGGGCGGGCGGGCGGGCTGCGGGCGGGGAGCCCGGCCTCGGGCGTCATGCTGAGGTGGATGAGGCGCGTCTGCGGCATCTGGTCCAGGTGGATGCTGTACTTGGGCTCCTCGGGCGGCTTGGGCCGCAGCGTGGCGGAGGCCGTGGGCAGGATCACGTAGCTGGTGTCCAGGGCCTTCTCCTGGGCCCGGCTCAGCTCCGAGTCCAGCTTCCGGAAGATGTCGCCGTCGGCCCCGAGGGCGGCCTTGGGCGGGCGGCCCTTCTTGAGGGTCAGCGAGTGGTTGGGGAAGTCGGGCAGCGGGCCCGGGCGGCGGGGCGAGCCGTGGGCGTGCAGCTTGGACACGTTGGCGGGCAGGCTGTTGAAGTTGGGGGGCGTGGCCTTGGCGTGGGCCAGCTTCAGCGTGGCCTCCGCGGGCAGCGCCGGCCGCTGCAGCGTGCCCGTGATGGTGGCCGTGCGGCAGGCCGCGATGTCCTTGTTCAGCACTGCGGGGCGGGGCGGGGTCAGGGCCTGGCCGGGCCCGGGCCCCCCAGCTCGGTGCCGCGGCTGCCGGGGTCCCCTCGGTGCCCCCCCGCCCCCCCCCCCCCGCGGGGCGGACGAGCCATGCTGCCCAGGGTGCAGGCGCAGCTCCTGGTGCGGGGGCGGGGAGGGGGGCCAGGCTGCCGTGACCTCTGACCTGGGCTCCGGCATGCCCGCCACCCACCTCCATCCTACAGCCAGTCAGCCTTGGCCGGCCCCCCGGAGGCCCCCATGCGGCCAGGCCGGCTGCCCACCGGCCCCTCAGGGCCCAGCTCGGCCAGTGGCTCTGACCACAGCCTCCCCTGGGGCCCGGCGCTGCCCCCCACACTGCCCAGCCCAGGGATCGGCCGCTGCCTCCGACCCGCCGGCCAGCCACAGCCTCCAGCTGCCCAGCGGCCCCGGCCGCCCCGGCTCAGTGCCCTCCCCCGCACACCCCCCACCCCGCTCCGCCCCGCTCCACACTCCGGATGTGACCTCGCTCCCTGTGGCCCAAAGACCCACATCTCCGGACAAACCTGTGCCCGGGGCCAGGACCGCCCCACCTGCTGCCCCTCCCAGCAGCCCCAGCCTCGGGCCAGGCTACGTGCCCCGGCGCCGTCTGCATACAACCCGAACTCCTCCGGGCCTGGGCCCCTGATGGGGTGCCTACTGCACGCCCGTCCCTGCTTCCCGCACACTCATCCCCACCCTCCCGGCCACCAGCCACTCTTTCCGGAGGCCAAGGGCCGGGCTGAGCCATATCCCCAATTAGGAAGAGAGTGGAGGCCCCTCAAACAGGGCTGGGCCAGGCCCCGGGGCCCCCCAAGACGTGGGCCCTCCTCCCGTGAGGTTGGCTAGATAGCATGAGCCTAAGAGGGGGCGGCTCCCGCTGCTGCTCAGCCCAATGCAGAGACCACCTCCTCCAGGAAGCCCGCCTGGGTCTCCGCCCCCGGGGCTGTCCCAGCTCTCCAGGGCTCTGGAGAAGGTGCTCCTCAAACACCTGGCAGACAGAGGGAGGGTGGCCCCCACGCTGAAAACTGCCTCTCAGGACCCCAGCCCTTGGTTCACAGAACAATGACTCTTGGTCCCAGGCCCTTTTTGCCTTTGCTTCCAGGAAGCTCAGCACAGCCTGGGGCTCAGCGGTGGGTCCTCCTGCTTTCCTCCTGCGCCCCCACCCCTCCCTCCTCCACGGCCGGACTCACAACAAACAAATGAAGGACACACAGACCGAGCCGGAGGGGGCAGCAGGGAGTGAGGGGGAGGTTGGGGGGCCAGAGCTGTGGGTGCTGAGCGCGGGGCTGATGGGAGACCCTGCTGCTGCCTCGGCAGGGGCGGGCCGGGAGGGGAGGGCGCTGGGCGCAGACCCGAGGGCCGTGTCCCTCGGCCAGGGCCCCGCAGCAGATCCTCAGTCGGAGAGAGGGGGTGGGGGGGACGGCCTGGGGGGGCAGGGAGGAGTGTGTGGGAGGCCGGCCGGATGAGGACAGACAATGAAGGGACAGACGTACGAAGAAAAGAAAAAGAAGCGGTGGCCCCGGCGAGGGCCACCTGTCGCTCTCACCTGTCAGGCGCTCACCTGATCTACAGGCCAGATCCACGTCCTTCTCGAAGTCGGTCTGCAGAGAGACGGGCTGGTGAGGGCGGGGCGCCGCGAGGCCTGCCGGCTGGGGGCGCGTGCCCACGCGTGGCTGTGTATGTGGGAACAGTCCCGAGAGCTAAGGGGTTCCACACACTCGGGGTGCACCTAGGGCAGTGCTGGGGCTGCCTGAGGGGCAGTCAGGGAGGGCTCCCCGGAGGAGGTGGCAGGGTAGCGGCAGGAGAGGGGGGTGCAGGGGCACTGGGGTCCGAAGGGACGGCAGGTGGTGTGCGTGGACAGGCCAGGCCGGACCCCGGGGAGAAGCTGCGGAGGCCGGAGCTGAGGCGAGGCAGGGGCACCAGCCCCACCCGGATCTCACCCACCTGCCCGCGGACCCCCGGCCCGGCCCGGCATCCGGCTGGAGCCGGTTTCCCCTGCTCCCCGGGGCTCTACCATGAGCTGGGCGTGGCCGTTCTGGAAGGAGCCGCCCGAGTCCCCGTTGCCCTCCTCCTGGCGCTCCACCACGCGGCACTTCACAGCGTCCTGGACCTGGGGGAGCGCAGGTCAGAGGTCAGCGCAGCTCGGCTGCTGGCCCCGGGGCCCAGCGGCGCCCGAGGAGGCCGGCCTGCAAGGCCCAGAGCGGGAGTCTGGCTGCCTCGGGGCTGCCCACATCTCGGGGGGCTCCTGCCCTGGACAAAGCCCCCCAACACACACACCCACACACACACTCACACAATGCACACTCACACACACGCACACACACTCACACAATGCACACTCACACACATGCACACACATGCACACACAATGCACACACACGCACACACACTCACACAATGCACACTCACACACATGCACACACACTCACACAATGCACACTCACACACTCACACACATGCACACACACTCACACACATGCACACACTCATACACATTCACACACGCATGCGCACACACAGGCGTGCACACCCATACATACACCCACACCCTCCACACACATGCACACACAGACACACACACACATAAACACACAGGCGCACGCACAGAGACACACATGCACACACACACTCATACACATTCACACACGCAGGCATATACACATATGCACGCGTGCGTGCGCACCCACACACACCAACACCCTCCACACACATGCACACACATGCACAGACACAGAGACACACAAACACGCAGGCACATGCACAGAGACACACATATACACACGCACACACACACTCACGCACACGCACACACGCACACACGCACACTGCTGGGGCGCCCCCACCTCTCTGCGCAGGATGCAGTGCACCATGACGATGACGAAGCCCTCCAGCGAGTCGAAGACGGCGAAGAGGATCTGGAAGAGGGCGGAGCGGCGGTCGGTGACGGCGAGCACGGCGGACATCCAGGTCAGCGCCAGCAGCGGCAGCACCACGCAGGAGCTCCACAGCGAGGCCCTGCGGACGGGCGCGTCAGGCTGCGGAGGGGCCCAGGGCCGCCTGCCGTCTCTCCGGGCCGCTCCCCGCCCGCGCAGACCCCGCCCCGGCGGCCCCGTCCAGCCACGGGGCTCCCGGCGAGGGGGACCGGGGCCGGTGCCCTGGGAGGGAGGAGGCCCCGCAGCCCTCAGCCCCGTCGGGGTGAAGCCAGCACAGGGCAGCCACAGGGAGGGCGGCGGTCAGGCCTCTGGCTCCGGACAGAGAGGGGGAGGGACAGGACAGACGAGGCGGCAGGTCGGGACGGCAGACAGACAGGAAGGCACAGGCTGACAGGCGCTTCCCCTCCAGGTGGGCCCTGCTTGCCCATCGTCCCGGGGGAGGGGCTGCCGGCTCAGCCCTCGCCGCCTCCTCCAGGAAGTCCTCCGGGAGCACCTGGCTCTGGCGCTGCCCTTGGCAGCCCGGGCCCTCCCCGCTCAGCACAGGCTACTGGGAGGAGAGACGCTGGGAGGCCAGGACGAGGGAGGGCGACCCGACAGACACACAGACTGGCACACCGGGGTGAGGGAGGGTGAGGGAGGGCGAGGGAGGGAGGGGACCGGCAGACACCAGCCAGGCGGACGGACGGGCAGAGTCCGGGAAGGGGAGGGGGCTCGGGCTGGGGGGACACAGGCGCTCCCTGGTGGGCCCTCCCCCGGGACCATGTGCGCCCTCTGGCCAGGCCCTGCGCTCTGGGCCCGTTCCCAGACGCACGGTGGACAGCCAGCCCGAGGGGGCGGGCCTGGCGGGGTGAGGTCCCTGAGGGCAACCAGCTTCACTGCTTCCGAGGTCCTTAGCGCCCCCCCCCGCCCCCCAGCTGGATGGGGACTCGGGGCTGAGCAGGCAGGCCGCTGTGGCCCGCAGGCTGTGCCTCGGTTTCCCCGCGGCGGCTCGGTCCTACCCTGCCCGCTCCTTCAGCTTCTTGTCGGTGATGCCGTCCTTGGACACCAGCTTGTTGAACACCAGGATGCCCATCGCCATGTTCACCTGCGGGCAGAGGCGGGGTGGGCACCTGGCCGGGTCCTCGGGCGGCTGCACTGACCCGCCCCGAGGGCCCTCTGCCGTGCCCTGTGGTCAGCCATGGTCCCAAGGTCAGAGTCAGGTCTGGGCGAGCCTGGCCCTCAGATGCACTCACCTGGCAGGGACCAGCTGGTTCCCAGGATCGGGCACACCGCCCCCCGAAACAAGGCCCTCCCAGCCCGAGGCCTGCCCCCTCTGCCCCCCGCAGCCCCGGGGACCGTGGACACTGCCCCCCTGCCCCGTAGGGCCGAGCCAGGGGGCCTGGGGCATCCCTACCAGCACCACAGCCGCCGCGGGTCCCACGAAGGCGTACAGCAGCCCCCCCTCCAGGGAGAGCCAGCAGCTGCGGGGAGACGCTGGTTACGGGAGGCGTGGGCCCCGGGGGAACCACAGCTCCCTGGGGGGGTGATGGGGGGCAGGTGAGGGGCAGACGGACCAGCATGGGCGAAAGGCCCTGCGTCCGGGACTCCCACCTCAGTCCCAGCCTCAGAGCCGCGGGGAGGGCCGAGCACCCCAGTTTACAAATGGAGGCGAGGCCCGGAGCAGGGGCGCGGCAGGGGGCCAGGTGCCCTGACCGCCCCTCCCCGCCTCCTCCCGGACCCGCCGGCTCACACGCACCCCCTCCTGACCCCCGGCCTGGCCCTCCGCTCCTGCTCCTGCTCCTGCTCCTGCCCTTCCTCAGCCCTCACTCTGGGGCCTGGGCCCACCCTGTCCCAGCCGTGCTCCTCGTCTGTGAGATGGAGGGCCTTCTGGGGCCGCGGGAGGGCGGGGGTGCAGCGTGGGCCCCCACATCCCCCCGCCCCCCGCCCCCCCCACATCCCCCACATCCCCCCCCGCCCCAACTCACTAGTTCATGGTGCTGTACCCTTTGGCCTTGGTGAAGCCCACGGAGATGGCCACGACCAGCGCGGGCAGCCCTGGGGAGGACCAGGAGAGGGCGTCAGTCCCCGCCCAGCTGTGCCGGTGCAGGGCGGGGCGGGCGGGGGGGCAGCTGTGCCGGTGCAGGGCGGGGGGCCGGGGGCAGCTGTGCCGGTGCAGGGCGGGGCGGGGGGGCCGGGGGGGCAGCTGGTGCAGGGCGGTGGGGGGGCCGGGGGCAGGGAACATGACTGAAGCCCGGGAGCAGGGGTGACACTGCGAGGGAGAGGGGGTGGGTGGACGGGGAAGGGGCCGCAGAACTGGGGCAGGGCTGCCGATGAGCAGGGCAGGCCCGGACGCCCCGTCCCCTCTGGCCTTCAGACCCAGGAGGAGACGGGCTGCGGAAGAGCGTCTGGAACAGTGACCGGACGCACTCACACTGAACGCTACTGACTGCCCGAGCAAGGGGAGCTCGGTCTTAGCACCCACCTGGCAACTCACGCGGCAGGATGTTAGGGGGTGGGAGAGAGGCCCCGGGGAGCACGGATCGGGGAGCACGGACCGGGGAGGACAGACCGGGGAGCACGGACCAGGGAGGACGGACCGGGGAGGACGGACTGGGGAGGAGAACGGGGAGCACGGACCGGGGAGGATGGACCCGGGAGCACAGGCTGGGAGCACACACGGGGAGCACGGGCTGGGAGCAGGGACTAGGAGCACACACGGGGAGCACGGGCCGGGAGCACGCAGGCACTCACCCCAGCCCAGGCACAGGAAGCGCTTGCGGATGAGGCGGGTGCGCAGGCGGCCGGTCACGGCCATGTAGGACTGCCAGGCCTCGGTGAGCACCCAGCAGAAGGACGACAGGAAGAAGAAGTGCAGGAAGGCGGCCACCAGCGTGCACACCACCTGGCGGGCGGGCGGGGGGCTGGGCAGGTGCTCGCCCTGGGCCCCACACCCGCCTCGGGGACCAGCTCGAACCCCAGGCAGGAAGACACTGCCCATCCCATAGCCCACCCCACCACCCACCCCATCACCCACCCCATTACCCAACCAACCACCCACCCCACCACCCACCCCATCACCCACCCCATCACCCACCCAACCACCAACCCCATCACCCACCCCATCGCCTACCCCACCACCCACCCCACCACCCACCCCATCACCCACCCCATTACCCAACCAACCACCCACCCCACCATCCACCCCATCACCCACCCAACCACCTACCCATCACCCACCCCATCGCCTACCCCACCACCCACCCCACCACCCACCCCACCACCTACACCATCCCCTACCAACACCACCACCACCACCCACCCCAACACCTACACCATCGCCTACCAACACCACCACCACCACCACCCTACAGCCCACCCATCGGGGGGTGGGTGTGGCAGTGCCAAACACCTACCCTGCTGCGGGTCTGGGTCTGCCCGATGAGGATGAGGGCGTTGGAGGAGATGATGGACAGGCAGAAGTTGATGAGAATGACGGATCGTTCTGAGCGGATGTACCTGGGAGGGTGGGGGGTGTGGTCAGCGCCCCACAGGGCCTCACCTCACAGGAGCTGGGGTCCCATGGCTGCACCAGGACCATGTGTCTCTTCCTCCCAGCAAACACCTCCACCACCACGACCACCACCACCACTACCACCACCACCACCACCACCACCACCTCCATCACCTCCATCACCACGTCCATGTCACCGCACACCAGGCCCAGCACAGCAGGTGCGGGAGAGCTGAGCACGCTGCCCTCTGGCCTGGAGTAGCTCACCCTCATCCCCAAGGGTCCCTCCTGCTTCCTCCCCCCAGACAGCTCACTCCCGAGGTCTCACGCGCCTGCGCCCAGCACCGCCTGTGCCCCCGCCCTGCCCCGGCGGGTCCTGGCTGAGAGGTAAGAAGGTGGGGCTCTGAGTGGGACTGTGTCACCTCGGGCCCTCTCTGTGAGGTGGGTAACAGCACTGCCTCTCGGGACTGTGGCCTCACCCAAGAGCAGCAGCTCAGTCAGCACCGCCGCGCCCGGCCCGTCTCCCGGCGGCGCCCCCAGGGAGGTGGTGAGTGAGGGCACAGCCGAGCTCAGGGCCGTGGCCCTCCTGTGACATGTGACCTCGGGGGTCATGGCCTCTCGGGGTTTCCTGACAGGGGCAGCAGGGTGGTGCCCCGCCGAGCTCAGGGGAGGCCCTCGGAGAACCGCGGCCCGGCTGCCCCCCCTCCCCGGTCTGGGGCGTCCACGGCCTCAGGGGAGGACAGGGCTCAGGGCACAGCATGTCCACTGGGGACCGGGGCCGGGCCGGGGGCGGGGCCTGGATGCTGCCCCTCCTGCTGCCTCCGCCTCCCACCAGCCACATCGACCGCTCCCTGCCGGCCTCGGGCGCGATGCTGCTCAGCCATCGCTGGCCCTGCGCTGCCATGAAGCTGGCAGTGGGGCTGCGGGCAGGCAGTGACCTTGACCTCGTGTCCATCCCGAGCTCTGCTCAGTGGGGCTCACGGCCCCGGCCCTGCTGGCACTCACACACACGCTCGCGCACGCCTCTGGCGCCTAGGCCTGGCTCAGACCCGCACTGCACACGTGGCCCGCACCCGAGGCTGGTGACACACAGACGGCAGCCCGCCCACAGCGCCTGCACCCGGGCCAAGCCTGCCGATGGCCCAGGGCCTCGGGGGGCTGACGGAGGTCCCACCCTGCGGCCCTCCGCGCTCTGGGAAGGCCGTGGTCCTGCATGGCCAGGTGCCAGGACGGACAGGGAGGCCGGGGGACCGAGGGGCCGGGGGCTGGAGGGGCCGGGGGCCGGAGGGGCCCGGGGACCGAGAGGTGGGGGGGGGAAGGGAGGGGCCGGGGGAGGGAGGGGCCAGGGGCTGAGGGGCCAGGGGACCAAGGGGGAGGGAGGGGCTGGAGGGGCCGGGGGACAGGGAGGGCAGGGGTCAGGGAAGCGGGGACTGAGGGGCCGGAGGTTAATGCACCCCCGGGGAGCATTCCGAGGGCGGGAGGAAGCGCAGGGCCAGGTGAGGCAGGAGCCGGGCACTGGGGTTGAAGGAATGAGGAGTGACCCGCTGTCCCTCCCCTCCCCACCCGGCCGCCCGGCAGGACGCACCTCCACACGGAGACGTAGATGATGATCAGCATGAGCAGGGTCAGGGAGGACACGCCGCAGCCCACGATGAGCGTCACGGAGGGCACCGCCACCTTCTCCATGTTCTGGGTTCGGAGAGAAGGGGTGAGGGCGGGGCGGGGAGAGCTGGTGGGCCCCGCTGGGCCTCTGCCCCCGCCCCCGGCCGCCCCTCGGGCTCTCCTGCGAGCAGCAGCGGAGGAGGCTTGAAAGCCACCAGAGGCCCCTCCCGGCGCTGCCTCCGGCTCTGGCGCTGGTGGGCACCGCAGGCCGGAAGTGGGGGCTTCTAAGGGCCCCGGCCTGGAGCCGACGCCTTTCTGCCCCTGGAGACGCGGCCCGGGGAAGGGCTCAGCACCATGGCCAGCACCCGGCCAGGCCGCTCAGGCCCTGAACTTTCTCTGAGGCCCCCGCCCCCCTCGGAGGTCCCTTGCCTGTCTGAGCTGCCACCTTGGATGCGCAGGGTGGGCAGGGCTCAGGTCAGCTGCCCCCTCCCAGCACACCTGTTGCCCCCCCCTCCGGCCCACGACACCCCCGGCCTCTGGCTCCCTGGGGCCTCCGGCTGCTCTGAGCCCGGCGGGACCTCAGGCCGGCCACCCTGACGGGGCGCAGCTGTGACGACCGAGCTCCCGCCAGTGTGGAGGGACGGGGCCCTGCCGGGAGCTGCCCTGCTCCCCTCCTTTCCCGGGTGAAGGTGAGGAGAGGTCGCCATCGGGGCTGCAGACCCACACGCCCGCACACACTCCATGACGTGCCAGCCCATCCGCTCCGCTGTCCACTGGGGACTCCGTGGGCAGCTGCCCGCCCACCAGCCGGGCAGCCTCCTCTCAGCAGCCCGAGTTCCCCAGGGAGGCGGCCTCACCACCCCCAACTGCACGCTCTGTGCACCGTCACCCGCAGGGCGCAGACCCCACATGGGGGCCCGTGACCCCATGATTGACCACGGACTCCCGAGGCCCACTGCTGGGCGTGCTGGGCACCGCTACCCTCTCTGCGCGAGCCGGGCCTCTGCCCCTCACTCCTCCTGGACCGACACACCGGCTTCTCGCCGCTGAGCTCCATCCACCACCTACAACTGAGCCGTCCCTGGTCACACCCTGACCCTGACCCCGTGCCCGCGCCTTGGTGGACTGTGCACAGAGAGGCACCACAGAGCTCCCGGCACCAGCTGTGCTCACAGGCTGCTGCTCCCTCGCTCACCCCCCTCGGCTGGAGGAGGTGCACGGCCCCCTCACTGTGACTCAGTGCAGCTGGCAGCACCCCAGCCAGGACCTGTCGCCCCGGCTGCCCGTCCTGTCTCCCTCCCTCCAGGCGCCAGCAGCGCCCTCAGCCCTCGCTGGCCCTGGGTGGGCCCATGGTGCCTGCGCCCGCCCTGGGACTGCGGTCTCTACCCACTTCCTGTCCGGGGGGCCTGCAGCCTCAGACCCGAGTCCCCGCCCCACCCCACGCAGAGCACGCAGCACCCCCTCCCCGCAGCCGGCTCAGCTCCCCTCTGCCGCCACCCCCCTGCTGCTGGGCCTCTCTCCTCTCCCAGCCACCCGGCTCCCCCTGCCTGGGGTGCAGGGCCAGCTCTGGACCCAGACAGCCACCTGCGCCTCTGCCCTCCGACCCCACTCGTCTCCCACCTGCTGTTCGCCTTTCTCTCCCGCCTGGGCGACCACCCGCTCCCGACTCAGCGCGGCTGGTGACCCCGCTTCCCCTCAGGGTCCCCCTCCAACCTCCGCACCATCCCCCACACTGCCCCCAAGGGGACGGCTGATCTGACCCCCCCCAGGGCTGCCCAGGCCAGTGTCAGTCTCCTCCTCAGAGCTCGCACCCCTGCCAGCAGGACTGGGGTCTGGCCCAGCCTGGGCACTCAGGGGCACTCCCCCAGCTCCTAGCCCCTCCCCGCCGGCACCCCTGGGTCCCCTCTCACTGAGCCGGAGCCGGACCACCAGAGGGAGGCGGGCGAGACGGTCCCGACCTGGCTCCTTCCGGCGCTCTGCTCCCGGCTCACCCGTGCCCTCGAGGGGCCACAGGCCCAGGCAGGGCGGACTATGACCCGGTCTCAGGTTCGAACCCCGAGGCTCAGACTGGCAGCCGGCGCTCGGTGCCACGGCCAGCGGGCGGCTCTGGCTGCGGGCTCCTGCACCTGGGCCTCGGCTGGCTCTTCCGGAACTTAGGGTCGGGGTTCTGACCCCCGGCTACGCCTCTCCCCCCAAAATGTAGGCCAGCATGGGGGTGAGGCTGACACCACAACCCCCGAGGGGACGCCCCCACAGGCCCTGCCCGCCGGCCCTCTCCTGCGCGGGGGCCTGTGGGGGCCCGGCAGGCACCGGCACAGGCTGGCTTTTCCTAGAATTCCCCCACACACCGAGCGCCCCCTCCCCGGGCCCGTGGCCATGCCAGGCCGCCCAGTTCAGTGCCCACATGGGGCCCCCACCAGCTGCCACCCTGAGTGGCCGGGACCCCCTCCCTCACGGGGGAAACAGCCCTGTGTGCAGGGAACAGCCTGGCGGTGACCTCTGGGCGGGGCTGGGCTGGGGAGGGGAGCGGGGCGGCGTCCGCTGCAGAGCCCCCTGCCCGGGCCTTCCTCACCCGGGACGGGCTGGCCCTGCCCCGCGGGCTCTGCCCCTTAAGGGACGCAGGAGGCCTGGCCCCCGCTGCCCCCGTGCAGAAGCCTGGGCTGGCGGTGATGAGTTTCCAGAAAGCCACCTCTTCCAGGAAGCTCCGGGATGGCTCCAGGGCCCTGCCCCCAGGCCCAGCACGGCCAGCGGGACAGCACTCCGGGGCGGCCTGACAGGCGGGCGCCCTGGATCAGGGCCAGGACCACAGCCCTGTCCACCAGACTGGGAGCCCCTGGGCGAGGGGCCCTGTCCCAGACCCCGGGGTCCCGGCTGCCCGGGGGTCAGAGGCAGTGACCGCTACGGCCCGTCCAGCTCTGACCCCGAGGAGGACCCTCGCCTTCCCCCCATGTCCCAGAGGGGGGGAGCTGGGTGAGGGCCTCACCCGCCCCCGCCCAGTCTGTTCTCCGTATCTGCTGCCCCGCCGGCCGGGCCGGGGCTCCGAGAGCAGTGCCCCCAGCAGGCTGGGCCCGGGACCACGAGCCCAGCAGCCCCGGCGGGCTGGACGCCGCACCCAGGGCTCCAGCCGCACGCTGGCCCCAGATGCCGTTGCCATAGAAACCGGCAGCCCCCACAGGAATCTCAGAACAAAAAAGAGGCCCCGGATGCTGGGGCCTTCCCAGGGAGGCTGTGGGCACCCAGCCACCTGGACTCCCCACGACCTCCTCCACAGGCCGGGGCCCAGCGGGGTGCCGCCCCCCCTCCCCCCGCCAACTCCTGGGCGCGGTGGGACCCCGCCATCTACTGGTGGGACCCCCAGGGGAGGGGGCCCCAAGGGAAGGGGACCCCAAAGGGAGGGGTCTGCACAGCCCCGCCCGGCCCCCAATCCCCCCAGGCAGGACAGCCTGGGGCCAGCCTGGCTCCGTGGAGACTGACCCCCCCCAGGTGCCAGGCGCCACGGAGAGCGGGGACTCACCCTCAGTCACTCGGGGACCCCAGCCCCGCTGCGCCCCAACTCCACCCGGAGCCCCTCCGCTCCCGCACCCCGGAGGCGCGGCCTGGCCCCGCAGCCAGGCGGGGGGGGGGGGGGGGGGGAAGGAGGCTGGGGGGCTGCGGGCGCCCCGACCCCTCCCCGCCCCCCGCCCCTCCCCTCTCCGTCCCCCGCCCCTCCCGGCCAGGCGGCAGCCCCGCCCCGCGCCGCCGGCCTGTCCAGCCCGCCCGCCCCGCCGCCCGGGGTCCCGCGCCCCCGCCGCCCGGGGTCCCCGCGCCCCGCCGCCCCCGCCGCTCACCGCGTCGGCGCGCAGCTGCGCTAAGATGGCGAAGGTGGAGAGCCGGTCACACAGGCAGCGCGTCCGGAGCGCGTCCAGGGGCACCGTGCGGCAGCCGCGCCACGACCAGGCCCCGAGCGGCGGGGGCGCGGGCGAGGCGGACCTGGGGGGACAGGAGCGTGAGCGGCGGCGCCGGGCCCCGTTCCCCGTCCCCGCCCGCGCCCCGCGCCCGGCGCCCCGCGCACCTGCCCCCGCGCCCCCGGCCCCGCGCCCGCCCCGCCGGCCCCGGCCCCGCGCCCCATGGAGCCCGGAGAGCGGCGCCCGGAGCGCGGCGAGCCCACAGCGCCCCGCCCGCCGCCGCCGCCGCCGCGGAGCCCGGCGGAGCCGAGGGGGCGGCCGGCCGGGCGGGGCGGCGGGCGCCGTGGGCGGGGCGGGGTGGGCGCGGGCCCGGGGTGGGGGCCCCTGCCCTCCGCCCGCCGGGGCGCCTGCTCCCGTGACCTTGGACCGCCCCCTCCCCGCTCCCCTCCCCTCCCCCAGGCTGGGCGCCCGGTGCCGGGAGGGGCCGCTTCCCCGGGGCAAGGGCCCAGCTGCCCTCCCGGAGGGGGTGGTGGGGGGACAGCCAGCGCCCCCTTCCCCCCCCGCCCCTCCCTCCGCTGCAGGGGGCCCGATTGGTCTCCACCCGCACCCCCAGCTCTGGGGCCTCAGCGCGCCCCAAGCTGTGGGCAAACCCCCCTATGGATCCCAGGCCCCCGAACCAGGCGTCCCCACGCAGGGGCCTGGAGTGTGCAGGCCTGGGCCGGGCCTGGCCTGCAAGAGGTGCCCCCCCAGGGCTCCGTGCCTGGCGGTGTGGGGGCTCCAGGCTGCCCAGAGAGACGGACTGAAACGCGGCCACCAGGACCCACAGTGCGGGGAGGGGCGGGGGCTCAGCCCTGTCTGCCCGGCGCCCCCAGGAGCCCTGGCTCGCTCGGCCCTGTCCTGGCCGCACAGACACCTGCCATCCTGGGCGGCAAGCCTCCAGCCCCTGGCTGTCACCTCAGGAACTTGCCTCCTCCCCGCCCCCCAGCTCCAGTCTCCTCATCGCCAAAGCGGGAAGCAGGCAGCCCCCAGCTCCCGGCACCAGCAGGGCTTCTGTGTGGGTGCGTCTGCACAGATGCTGGGAGTGAGGGCCGGGCGGAGGGACACGCAGGGTCAGGCAGCCACCCTCCCCTCCGCTCTCTCCATCCTCCCCAGGGGGAGGCCCTGCCCCATTTCAGAGAAAGAAAACCGAGGCCTGAGCGGGTGAGACGCCTGAGGGGACAGCAAAGCAGAGCTGCCAGCTCTGTGACCCCCCTCCACCCCGTCCGCTCATCTCTGAGGTGCAGCGGAGCAGGGGGGCCCTCATGGGCACTGTATTTGGGTCCCAGGGACCCGGGTTCGGGGACTGGAAGCTCGGTTCTCAGGGTCTCTGTGTCACAGAATGCAGAAGCTAGCCCCCCTAGGGAGCCCGGGGCTTCCTCCTCCGGCCCCGCCCCCTGCACCCCTGCCGGCCCTCCGAGGAGTACAGTGGTGGCCACAGCCCAGAGCCCACGGATGGAGGCCCGGGCTGTGCCCAGCTGAGAGGAAGGCCCAGCGACCCCTGTCCCTTCCCTCCCTCCTTCCCTCCCCCCTTCCTTCCTTCCCTCCCTCCCTTCAGGAACAGGGAAACCCCACTAACCACAGAGATGGAAACGAAGGACAGAAAAGGCGTGCGGGGTCCGAGGGGCAGACACCCCCGGCCCAGCTGGTCCCCCGCGCTTGGCCGAGGTTGGCCAGAGCCTCACCAGCAGCTGCCCCTCCACCCCCAGCCCGCGAAGGGCAGAAGGCTGAGCCCTGGCTGACCCCTGACACCACGCCGCCCTCTCCCTCCTCTCCCTGCTCTCCCTGCCCGACGCCCGGTGGGTGTCACCTGCAGCCGGCAGGTGTGAGCGCTGAGCAGAAGCCAGGGCGGCGGGAGCTGGCAGAGCACGGCGCGTCCCAGAGGCCTCGCCCCTGTTCCCGTCCGTCCGCAGACCGCGCCGCCCTCTCCGTGCCCAGCCCCCGTGGCACTGGCCCGGGGCTGCTCTGGCAGCGCCCTCTGTGGCCAGCCCGTCCAGGTTCAAACCCCGCTCTGCTCCCAGCGCCACCGCCCCGGCCCGGCCCCCGCCCTCCTCCTGGTGGGGGACACACCCAGCCTCCTGCCTGAGGGCCGCGGGGGGGGGGGGGGCGGCGGGGACAGCACCCGAGGCCTGGGTGAGGGCAGCAGGCTGGCGGGGACCAGCAGCCTGGCAGGTTCCCAGCCGGTGTTGGCGGGTCTGCAGGGCGCCAGGCAGACAGCTGCCCGCCACCTCCTGGGGGAACGCCAGTCCAGGCGGAGGCTGACCCTGCCGCTCTGCCCCGGGCACCGGTGAGCTCAGCTCCGGGCAGGGGGAGGGGCGGCGCCCACTCTGCAGAGGGTCCGGCCGCCCCGGCCGGAGGGGTCGCGGGCCTGCAGGGCTGCTGGCCCGGCCCCCGACAGGACCCTCTCCATGCCCTCCCACCTCGACCGTCAGGCCGTTAGTCTCTGAACAGAGACACGGAGGCCCAGGGAGGGTGCTCCGGCCCAGGCCACACCGCAGGGCCGCGGAGGGCCAGCGCCCGCTGTCCTCTGCCCGCCCACCCCGGCCCGCGGGTCTGACCACTGGGCGAGGACCAGGTGAGAGGGAACCCCCGGGAAGCTGACACCAGACACCGGGACACGCGCTCAGTCCGCGCGTTTGTGGGGTCACTGGCCTGAGGTCCCTCGCTGCCTGAGGCACCCTCTGCCCAGGGAACCCAGCCCCCCAAGACCTCCTCCCATAGCACAGGAAGTCCTCCCCCTCGTCCCACCACACCCCTTCCTCTGCAGGGACACCTGCTGTGCCTCGCTGGGCCAGGGTGAGAGGAGCTGGGGCAGCGGTGCCTCCAGGACCAGAGGGCAGGGGCCCTGGGGAGCGGGAGCCCCTCTGGCCTGGGCTGAGGGGCCTGGGAGGGGCCCTGGGTCCCCCAGACCAGATTCTAAGGGCAGGGCCCTGCTCCCCATCAGACCAGCTCCTGGCTCCTGCAGCGAGGCCTGCCCTGACCCCCGCTGCCTCCTCCCCAGAGCCCCATCCCGGCCTGGCTCTCCTGGCCCTGCCTGTTCCCCATGCCCCTGGCCTGGCCCTCCTGTCCCCTGCCTGGCACTCCTGCTCCCTGCCTGGTCCCCATGCCCCCGGCCTGGCTCTCCTGTCCCCTGCCTGGTCCCCATGCCCCCTCGGGGCATTGGGACAGTAACCCAGAGGCCCACCCAGAGCCCCTGCCCCACCCGAGCCAGTCTTCCCTGCACTCAGATGCCCCTGCCAGCCCAGGAAGCAGCTGCTGTGGCGGGATGAGCGTCAGGGTCCCCTGGGTGTGATGGGCCTGGCTCTCCTGTCCCCTGCCTGGTCCCCATGCCCCCGGCCTGACTCTCCTGTCCCCTGCCTGGCACTCCTGCCCCCTGGCCTGTCCCTCCAATCCCGGCCTGGCGCCCCCACAGTGAGGCTCTGCTCGGTTCCCAGGTCCTCCCTGGGCAGGCAGGACGGGCAGGACGGGCCCTGGCACCCTCGGGGCATCGGGACAGTAACCCAGAGGCCCACCCAGAGCCCCTGCCCCACCCGAGCCAGCCTTCCCTGCACTCAGATGCCCCTGCCAGCCCAGGAAGCAGCTGCTGTGGCGGGATGAGCGTCAGGGTCCCCTGGGTGTGATGGGCTAACTCACACTGGAGTGTGAGTGACTCAGAGGTGCCTCCCACGCGCACAGGAAGCAGGAGTGGGCGCAGCCACGGGAGAACAGGAGTGGGCAGCTGTCTCCACCGGGGCAGCAGGGCTGCTGGGAGCTGTCGCCTCAGCCGGCCCGGCCTGCACCATCCTCAGGGGTCGCCTCCATTGAGCTCCCCAACCCCTCCACTGAGCCCCCAACCCCTCTGCTGTGCTCCCCAAGCCAACGCCCCCAACCTCTCCCCCTATGCTCCCCCAATCCCTCCACTGAGCCCCCAACCCCTCCATTGAGCCCCCCAACCCCTCCACTGAGCCCCCAACCCCTCCACTGTGCTCCCCAAGCCAACGCCCCCAACCTCTCCCCCTGTGCTCCCCAATCCCTCCACTGAGCCCCCAATCCCTCCACTGAGCTCCCCAACCCCTCCGCTGTGCTCCCCAACCCCTCCGCTGTGCTCCCAATCCCTCCACTGAGCCCCCAATCCCTCCACTGAGCCCCCAATCCCTCCACTGTGCTCCCCAACCCCTCCGCTGTGCTCCCCAACCCCTCCGCTGTGCTCCCAATCCCTCCACTGAGCCCCCAATCCCTCCACTGAGCCCCCAATCCCTCCACTGTGCTCCCCAACCCCTCCGCTGTGCTCCCCAACCCCTCCGCTGTGCTCCCCAAGCCAACGCCCCCAACCTCTCCCCCTGTGCTCCTCCAATCCCTCCACTGAGCTCCCCAACCCCTCCGCTGTGCTCCCCAACCCCTCCACTGAGCCCCCAACCCCTCCGCTGTGCTCCCCAACCCCTCCGCTGTGCTCCCCAAGCCAACGCCCCCAACCTCTCCCCCTGTGCTCCTCCAATCCCTCCACTGAGCTCCCCAACCCCTCCGCTGTGCTCCCCAACCCCTCCACTGAGCCCCCAACCCCTCCGCTGTGCCCCCAACCCCTCCACTGAGCCCCCAATCCCTCCACTGAGCCCCCAACCCCTCCACTGAGCCCCCAACCCCTCCGCTGAGCCCCCCAACCCCTCCACTGTGCTCCCCAAGCCAATGCCCAGGCCCGTGCCCCCAACCCCTCCACTCCCGGTGAGAGCCTGCCCCAGGCCCGGCCCCCCTGCAGTCGGCGTGCTGGGCTGGCTCAGCGTCCCTGCGCCCGTGAGCAGGGCCACCAGGGCTTCTCGTGTTCCACAGCCCGAGACGCCAGCCCTCGCTCCTGGCCCTGGCGCCGCCACTCGGAGTGGGCGCCCAGCCTCAGGCTGCCCCCGCTGGAAACCGGGCCCTCCCCAGGGCCCAGCTCCTCCCGCCTCAGCCACCGGCTGGGCAGGGCCAGAGGCCCCGGGAGCCCGCCAGGCAGACTGGCTGCTGGAGAGGTAGGGCCCTGGGCTGCCCAGCCCCACTGGAAGGAATGGACCTGGGAGAACAGGAGTCCTGCCGACACCCCTCCACCTTCCGACTCCCCAGCTCAGAGGCCCAGGCCAGGAACCTTGCCTGTGCCCTTTGCCCTCGTGAGCAGTGCCCTCACCACCATCACCATCACTATCACCTTCATCACCATCACCACTATCACCACCATCATCACCATCATCACCATCACCTTCATCACCACCACCATCATCACCACCACCTCCACCACCACCATAATTACCGTTACCACCACCGTCACTATCACCACGATCACCATCACCACCATCATCACCATCACCATCACCATCATCACCATCACCATCATCACCATCACCATCACCATCACCATCACCATCACCATCACCATCACCACCATGGGACATCGGGTTCCCCGAGGAGGGACCTGAAATTCCTGAGAGCAGAGCCCACCACCAGCATCAGTTTAACTGTCACTACACCCCACCCTCTCCGCTGTCACCGAAACGACCACCAATATCAAATCAACACCAGCACCACCTCCATCACCACCATCACTGCCAACCACAAACACCACGCCAATGCCACCATCATCGCCAACCACATCACCAAGAGCAACCCTGCCATCGCACCACCACCACCATCACTGCCAACCACGAACACCACGCCAATGCCACCATCATTGCCAACCACATCACCAAGAGCAACCCTGCCATCGCACCACCACCACCATCACTGCCAACCACGAACACCACGCCAATGCCACCATCATCGCCAACCACATCACCAAGAGCAACCCTGCCATCCCACCACCACCACTACCACCATCACTGCCAACGCCGTCGCTCTCGCCACCCCCACCATCAGCACCATCACCCCCAGCTGCCTCTGCTCCTCCTGGTCCCCGAGCTCCTGGCCCCACCTCCCCTGTCGGGCGCGTCCCCATTGCTGCCATCACCTCCTCAGGACCACTCCGCGCTGTGCCAGGACGGCACCGGCTGGTCAGCCCTGTCACCAGCTTCCAACAGGCACTGACCCTGCACCTGCCACGCCCAGCGCCCAGACAGCTGCCATGCAGGCAACCGCGATGGATGGAGCTCAGGCCGCCACCCCCTGGCCACCAGCCCACCCTGCAGGCCTGGCCCGCTCCCTAGACCGCCAATGCCCAGCACCTCAGGTCACTGTCTCCCCCCTCCATCTGTGCCTTGCCCTCCCAGTCCCCCTCCCCCCAGGCTGTCCCCCTCCTCCCGGCACCACGGCTCAGCCCCTGCTGGCCGCCGCACACCGGGCAGGGACAGCGAGTGTCGGAGTGAGGCGGGGGCCTGCAGGCCCTCTGGATGTCCTGTGACGCCCTGCAGCCCCCTCCCTCCCAGGCTGCCTCCAGGCCCCGGGCGATGGCGTCTCTGAAGGAGGCGGGGGGTCAGTGGCCGATGGCTGCCTCCTGCTCTGGGAGCCGGACGTCCTCATGGACACGGAGGCTGAGGAGAGTGAGGCTGGTTCCACCCCAGTGCGGGCCCGCCCGGCCCTGCACCCTCACCCCTCACACGGCCTTCCTGGGGCTCCCTCCTGCTGGGGGGCGGGCCGCAGGCACAGGGTCTGAGCGGAGAGGTGCAGGGGGTGGGGGCAGGAGGGTGTGCAGGCAGCTCCCAGCAGGGAGGCTGGGCCCGAGAAGATGAGGGCAGAGGGCCAGGCGGGCGGAGGGCCCAGAGGGACCTGCCTGTCCCCCAGCTCCACCTTCAGAAGGCAGGCCCCCAGCAGGCGTCTGCCCCCGCCCCCCCCCCCCGGACAAAATGGGGCACAGAGACGGGCAGAGGCTCCAGTGGGCGGGTGACCTGGACCAGAGCAGCACCCGCCCCTCCCCCACCGGCCTCCTCAGGAGGGGAGCAGGGCGCACCCCCAGCTCACTGGGGCCTCTGGGAGGGCGGCCAGGCCGGCCCCGCCCCGTCAGGACCGGCTGGCGTGGGAGAGGGGCTGGGAACGGGGAGCGGGCACTGACAGCGACCCGGCTGCCAAGTCTCCTTCCGCCCGCTCAGCTGCTTGGGCCCCTCACCGGCCTCTCCACGGAAACCGAGGACAGCGGCTCTTAAGGGGCCAGGACGGCCCTGGGGACGGGCTTTGTGGGAGGCAGTGCGGGGGGGCCTGCAGCTGGGAGGGGCCCTGAGCCCGTCAGCCAGGGCAGGGGCCACCGGTCTGTGCACTCAGAGGGTCTGATTACAGGGCAGGGCTCCTGGCGGGAGGGTCTCTGGGGCCTGTCGGGGCCGGTGTTTACAAAGTGCAATGACACTGCGTGTGGATGCTGAGCCCGTGCACGTGTGCACACTTGTGTGTATGCACGTGTACATGTGTGTGTATACATGTGAACGTGTGTGTGCACATGTAACAAGGATGAGACCCCAGGGTCCGCACTGCGGGTGGAACGCTGGCTCACGCTGTCCCTGGGGGTCGGAGCAGGAGACCGCCCACAGGCTTATGACACAGGCGTGACCTTGTGAGAGCGCGTTCAGTCAACGGCCACTGAGACCTGGGGCTCAGGGTGAGCAGGGTCAGGGTCAGTGTGACCAGGGTCAGGGTCAGTGTGACCAGGGTCAGGGTCAGTGTGACCAGGGTCAGGGCCAGTGTGACCAGGGTCAGGGCTCAGTGTGACCAGGGTCAGGGTCAGGGGGAGCAGGGTCAGGGCTCAGTGTGACCAGGGTCAGGGACAGTGTGAGCAGGGTCAGGGCTCAGAGTGAGCAGGTCAGGGTCAGTGTGACCAGGGTCAATGTGACCAGGGTCAGGGTCAGTGTGACCAGGGTCAGTGTGACCAGGGTCAGTGTGACCAGGGTCAGGGTCAGTGTGACCAGGGTCAGGGTCAGTTTGACCAGGGTCAGGGCTCAGAGTGTGACCAGGGTCAGGGTCAGTGTGACCAGGGTCAGGCTCAGTGTGACCAGGGTCAGGGTCAGTGTGAGCAGTGTCAGGGCTCAGTGTGACCAGGGTCAGGGCTCAGGGTGAGCAGGGTCAGGGTCAGTGTGACCAGGGTGAGGGCTCAGTGTGACCAGGGTCAGGCTCAGTGTGACCAGGGTCAGGGTCAGTGTGAGCAGTGTCAGGGCTCAGTGTGACCAGGGTCAGGGCTCAGTGTGACCAGGGTCAGGCTCAGTGTGACCAGGGTCAGGGGTCAGTGTGAGCAGTGTCAGGGCTCAGTGTGACCAGGGTGAGGGCTCAGTGTGACCAGGGTCAGGGTCAGTGTGAGCAGTGTCAGGGCTCAGTGTGCCCAGGGTCAGGGTCAAGGAGACTGAGGTCAGCTCCCTCTGTGCTCAGGGCTCGGGTTCCATGGTCGAGTCACGGACTGCGAGGTCTGTTTCCCTGGATGGTCACTGACTCTCACGCCCCCTCCCTCGCACCCTGCAGACGTGGGAGGGGCCCTCTCTCCAGCACATGCAGCTCCCGGTCTCCCCCAGCGGGAGCTGATGGAAGGGACTGGGCCTGCCCGGCCACGGCCGGTCACCAGGAGGCCCGAACCACCAGGAGCCGCCGTCCAGCTCAGGCGGGGGAGCCCCCGCCCCTCCCTGACCCCCACCAGCCCCGCCCCGCCTGGACCGGACGCCTCAGCGGGACCACAGGCTCCGAGAGCCTCAGGGGGCCCGGGGAGGCCCGGCGGTGCCCGGCGCTGTGCCATCTCTGCTCAGCACCAGCTCCTGTGGCCGCCCGGGGTGCCCAGCCCTCGGCACCAATCACCCGGCCCCTCCCGCATGTGGTGGCCTCCTCACGGCGGAGGGGTGGGGCCAGGCCTCCCGCAGCCGTGCCTGCTGAAGGGCAGCCGGGCGGCCAGGGGTGGCCACTGGCCCCTGAGAACTCGCAGAGCCGGCACAGCCCCACGGGGGTCCCCGGTCCCCCGACCCCCGCCTGCGCCCGGCTTCTGCTCAGGCTCCGCCTCGGCCCGCCCAGAGCACGGGAGGGGGGGGGGGACTCGGAGCCTGCGGGGGTGCCCTGGGAGGGCGGGAGGCGGCGGGGGGGGGGGCGGGAGGCGGCGGGGGGGGGGGCGGGAGGCGGGCGGGGGGCGGGGAGGCGGGGGGGCGGTGGGAGGCGGCGGGGGGGGGGGGGGGCGGGAGGCGGCGGGGGGTGGGGAGGCGGCGGGGGGGGGGGGGGGGGAGGCGGCGGGGGGGGGGAGGCGGCGGGGGGGGGGGGCGGGGCCAGGCTGCCGCAGGGCCAGACCCGGTGGACGGGCCGTGGCCACACGAGGAGCTGCACCCCTGGCCGCGGTCAGCCCCCCCCGGAAGGGCCCCCAGCACTCACACGTCCGTCTCGTCCCACAGGATGCAGGTCTGGTTGGTGGTGCCCTGGAGGGAGGGGAGGGTCAGGGCCACGGCCGGCCCCCCGAGCCCCCGCCCTCCCCCCACCGGGGCCGCGGCCAGGATGGCGCCGGACCCGCCACAGGAGGCGCTCTGCCTGCCGTCCCTCCAGGGACAGGAGCGTGAGAGGAGGGACTGAGGCCAGAGCAGGGAGAGCCGTGGGGCCGCCTCTGGGTGCTCCCCTGGCCCGGTCCCTGGGGCGCGGGGAGCCCCGGGGGGACGGGAGCGAGGCCACGGGTGCGGCCGGTGAGGAGTGCCCGCAGGCGCGCGGGGGCGGGGCTCACGTTGTGCATGTGGGCGAACTCGATCTCCAAGGGCGTGAGCAGGGAGCGCGGGGGCGGCTTCACGGTCACCGAGATGACCTTGGAGTTCAGGACGGTCGTGTTCCTGGGAGTCACGGCCGCGTCAGGGGGTCGGGAGCCCTTTCCCGAGTGCCCGCCGGTGCCCGTGCCCCTGCCCCCCCTCCAGGCTGCCCCCCCTCCAGGCTGCCCCCCCCCTGCAGGCTGCCCCGCCCCGGAGCCGTGCCCCTGCCCCCCCCCCAGGCTGCCCCGCCCCGGGCCGGCCTAACCTCTGGAGGGCCAGGAGGCTGCCCAGGTTCCGGTAGAGCACGGTGCCCACCACGAACACGGAGGAGTCGTCGGCCTCTGGAGGAGAGGGTGCCGTCACCCCCCGCCGCGGCCCAGCCTGGACCCCGCCGGGAGGCCGGCCAGGTCCCGGGGCCCCGGGGCTGGGACGGGCAGGCAGTGTTCGGGGCACCGGCCTCCTGCCACCGGGTCAGGGAAGCCCTGTCCCTGCCTGCGGCCGAGGCGTTCGCCCGTCCCACAGGAGGCCAGGGGGGGGGGGGAGGGGGAGGGGAGGCCCAGAGGCCGGGGGGGGGGGGGGGGGGAGGCCCGGGAGGCGGGGGGGGGGAGGCCCGGGAGGGCGGGGGGGGGAGGCCCGGGAGGTGGGGGGGGGAGGCGGGAGGCCGCAGGGGGGAAGAGGGGGGGCAGGAAGGCTCCTAGAGCCAGTGCAGGCCACGAGCGCCCGGAGGAGGGACGTGGGCTGAGCCCGGCCCCAGAGCCCGTTCCTGGGCCGAAAGGTCCCGCCGGGCCTCACCGGCCAGCCCCGTGGAGAAGACGCTCTTGGACACGGTGACCCTGTCCTCGGGCACCTTGGCCCAGTCGCCAGGCGCCCGCCAGCCCCTTCATGGGGAAGCTGATGTCGGTGGCCCCGCTGGCCGGCAGCTTGTGGATGCTGAGCACTGCGGGCAGACACAGGGACGGACGGACAGACAGACAGACAGACAGACGGGGAGCGGTCAGTGACAAGAAGCCTCGGCGCTGAGGCCTGGGAAGTGGGCCTGGGGGTTCAGGGCCATCAGCTGGGGTGCTCACTGCTCAGGGGGGATCAGCTGGGGTGCTCACTGCTCAGGGGGGGCCTGGGGCCTGGGGGCCACCCAGCCGGCTCCCGCCTGGCGCCATCTCCCCGGGGGCCTGGGGCCGGCCCTCACTGAAGCCCGGGCCGTGGTCCCTCCGTGGGCATGTCCCCCCACGCTCCCCGGCCGCTGGGGTCCACTTCGCTGCCCCGATGCTGGAGCCCAGCTCCCCGCCACGAAGGCTCCGAGAAAGGGACAGGGAGGACCTGCCCCCTCCCCCCTCCCCCAGGACAGTAAGGAGACGATGGGGCCTGGTGGGGGTGACACAGAAGGGCAGTGCGGGGTGGGGTTGGGGGTGCAGGAGGGGTGTGCAGAGGGAGTGGGGGCGGCTGTGACAAATGTCGCCCCCATATGTGTGTGGGATGAGGTGGGTGTAGGCCTCATGCCCGGGGCCCAGCCCCCGGCTCTGCATCCCCCATCCCTCATCGCCAGGCAGAGGACCAGCCCGAGCACCGCTCAGTCCTGCCTCCATCCCAAGGCCGCCCAGCAGACGGCCTGGCCTGGCGACCAGCAGGAGCGGGCAGGTCCTGGGGCCGTGGGGCCGTGGGCGGGGCCGTGGGGCCCATGGGCGGGGCCGTGAGGCCGTGGGCAGGACCGTGTCCCAGGGCGAGGTCTCCAGGACATTGCGGGGTCTGAGACGCCCACCAGCCCCCTCCCCCAGGACGCTGCCTGCAGGGGTCTGGCCCCCGCGTACACGGAGGAGGGAACTGAGGCAGGAAGGCGGAGCCCAGGCTCGGAGCGAGCGTGGGCGCAGCGGGGCGGGCTTACCCAGGTTGTCTGTCACCTGGTACGCGTCCCGCAGGTCCTTCATGCGGAAGCCGATGACGTCCACGAAGTCCTCCACCAGCCGGAACAGCTCCCGGGCGTTGGGGCCCATCTGCAGGACGGGGGCGGCAGCCTCAGAGACGGGGGCAGCCACAGAGCGCCAACCTCCAGGGCTACACGGGGTGTCGTCCAGGCCCCACACTCCGGCCGGCCGGGGACCCACCTGTTCCTCCGTCTCCTCCTCCTCCTCCTCCACCTCCTCCACCTCCTCCACCTCCTCCTTCTCCACCACACCTCCTCCTCCTCCTCCACCCTCCACCTCCTCCACCTCCTCCACCTCCTCCACCTCCTCCTCCACCTCCTCCTCCACCCTCCACCACCACCTCCTCCTCCTCCTCCTCCACCTCCTCCACCTCCTCCACCTCCTCTCCACCTCCACCTCCTCCTCCTCCTCCTCCACCTCCTCCACCTCCTCCACCTCCTCCTCCTCCTCCTCCACCTCCTCTTCCACCTCCTCCTCCACCTCCTCCTCCACCTCCTCCACCTCCTCCTCCTCCTCCACCTCCTCCTCCTCCTCCTCCACCTCCTCTTCCACCTCCACCTCCTCCTCCACCTCCTCTTCCACCTCCACCTCCTCCTCCACCTCCTCCTCCACCTCCTCCACCTCCTCCTCCACCTCCTCCTCCTCCTCCTCCACCTCCACCTCCTCCTCCACCTCCTCCACTTCCTCCACCTCCTCCCGCCAGCCCCTCCGCTCCAGTCCGGGGGCCACCCCCTCGGCCGCAGGCTCGGGACCTGGCTTGGGAAGTGGGTCGGGGCCTTTGAGTGCCCGTCGAGCTTCACAGACGAGGACACTGGGCCCGGGGGCTGCTGTGCCCCGGCCCCGAGGCCAGGGCCAGGCCGGGAGGACAGCGGTCCTGCATCCCCTCTGGGTGCTGTGCCCCGGCCCCGGGCCAGGGCCAGGCTGGGAGGACAGCGGGTCCTGCATCCCTCTGGGTGCTGCGGGGGCAGGTCATCCTGGGAGGGAGCGGTGACCACTCTTTCCAGATGAGAAAGAGCCGCCCCGTCCTGGTCACCCCACCCCTCCCCCGTCCTCCGCAGCCCCGGGGTGAGCTCCTTCCTGATGGGGGAAACGAGGCTCAGCTCAGAAGGTTGGGAAAGTCCCTCCAAGCCACACGCCGGGGCGGCCGGCGGGTGAGACCGGAGCCGCTGCCTGGCCGGCCTGCGTCTGCCCGGCGCCCTCACCAGCTGCGCCTCCTCCCACTTGTCCCGGTTCTCCTCCGCCAGCAGGTTGCTGATGATCTGCACGAAGTTCTGGACGAGGAAGAGCAGAGGACAGGAGCGGGGTCAGCAGCGGGCCTGTGACCGGGGTCAGGGCTCAGTGCGACCAGGGTCAGGGTCAGTGCGACCAGGGTCAGGGTTCAGAGTGACCAGGGTCAGGGCTCAGTGTGACCAGGGTCAGAGCTCAGTGTGACCAGGGTCAGGGCTCAGTATGACCAGGGTCAGGAGTCAGGGTGTGAGCAGGGTCAGGGGTCAGGGTGTGAGCAGGGTCAGGGTCAGTGTGACCGGGTTCAGGGCTCAGTGTGACCAGGGTCAGGAGTCAGGGTGTGAGCAGGGTCAGGGTCAGGGCTCAGTGTGACCAGGGTCAGGGTCAGGGTGATCAGGGTCAGGGTCAGTGTGACCAGGGTCAGGGCTCAGTGTGACCAGGGTCAGGGTCAGTGTGACCAGGGTCAGGGTCAGGGTCAGGGTCAGCAGTGACCATCGGCAGGGGCCCTCCCCCGGCCGGCACCTGCACGTCGCCGGGCGTGGGGCTGTAGTAGGCCCTCCGGAAGATCTCGGTCAGGTTGCGCAGGACGTCGATGGCGGACAGCAGGTCCCCGCTGTAGCTGGCGCCGTCCTGGGAGATCTCCACCAGCGTCTGGATGACCTCGGACACGCCCTCCCCGGGCAGCCCGCGCTGCGCCTTGGCCAGGTGCTCCCGGGTCTGGGGAGGGCAGAGGCTGGGCGCGTGGTCCGCACCCTCCCCGGCCCAGGCCGCGTCCGGGGCTGCGCGGGGACGGCCGGGCCTGCGGACCGGGCGGGCACCTACCATCATCTGGATGTTGCGGTAGTCGATGGACACGCAGCGGGTGTAGGTCGGGGGCTCCCAGAAGGCGATGCCCTCCTCGTCCAGCTCGCAGCGCCGCAGGATGAGGCCTGGGGGGGGGGGGGTCAGCGCTGCCGCTCGGCCGGGTGCCCGGCTCCGGGCAGGCTCCCGCCCACGGCTCCCAGGCCCCCCCCTCTGGGGGACCGTCAGCCCCGAAGCAGGGACTCCAAGAGCAGAGCGGCCCCCTGTGGTGTGGCCACCCCGCTTTCTCTCACCCCGACATCCTGAGTGGCTGCCCCCAGAGCCAGTGGGAGACATCCCTCAGGCCCACCTGCCCGGGCAGAGTCCGCAGCCCCGGGGGGTCTCAGGTTCACCCCAGGGCCTCTCCTGTGGCTCCCCAACCAGAGCCGGGAGAGCCGCAGCTCAGCCCACGGCCCAGCTCCCCACGGACGGGCACTGGGAGCGCGGTACCTGGCATCAGGTAGTGACAGCCTTACAAGCAGGCGCACCTGGACCCAGCGCCAGCTGCCAGGCATCGGCCGGGGGCGGGCACAGCCGCCTGGCACAGCCCCCCGTGCACGGGCGCCTCGGCAATAGGGACATGGAGCTACCAGCAGCCCCCAACCGTCCAGTCGCCCTCACCCGTGGCGTTCCGGGGGCATCGCATGGCGGCCGCCTCTCCCGCCGGCGTCTCCTTCCAGATCATGGCGGCAAAGCTGTCCTCATCGCAGATCTCGTGGGGCTCTGCCAAGGGGCGGGGACCGGCAGGGAGCTGAGTGCTGGGGGCAGGGCAGGGGTCAGACCCTCCAGCCAGCCACCCTCTCAGGGGGAGTGCCCCGACCACGGGCTCCGGAGTTGAGTCGACCTATGACCCAGAAGGTCACAGTTCAATTCCCGGTCAGTCAGGGCACAGGCCCGGGGTGCGGGCTCGATCCCCAGTGTGGGGCGTGCAGGAGGCAGCCTGGCGGTGATTCTCTCTCCTCAGTGATACTCGTGAGCAGTACCCTCTCTGAAACCAATGAAAATATACTTAAGAAAAAACCAGCCAAACCAGGACGAGGGGACCCCAGCCGGCCCAGCCGAGCCCGCCCGCCATCGGTGCGCCGGGCCGCGGCGAGGGCACGCACCGGGGCACCGCTGGGCGCTGCACTGCCGCTGCTCGTCCTGCGGGCCCAGGCAGGCGGCCCCGCCGAAGAAGGGCCCCGAGCAGACGCGCTCCCGCCGCTGCGTGCCGCCCCCGCAGGTGACGCTGCAGCCGCCCCACGCGGCCCAGGCCTGCCACCTGCCGTCCACTGCGCGGGCGGAGCCAGGGTCACGGCGGTCAGACACAGGGCCGGAGAGACAGGCCGCAGGGAGGCCGGACACAGCCGTGGGGACCCAGGCGGGTGGAGCAGGAAGCATGAGGAGAAAGAACATGGAGACCCGAGAGGAGAAACCAGAGCTCAGCTCAACACAGAGAGACAGGTGCCCCTCCCGCACTGGCCCCCCCCCGCCCCCAGGTGCCCCTCCCGCACTGCCACCCCCCCCCCGCCCCCAGGTGCCCCTCCCGCAATGGCCCCCCCTGCCCCCAGGTGCCCCTCCCGCACTGCCACCCCCCCCGCCCCCAGGTGCCCCTCCCGCACTGCCACCCCCCCGCCCCCAGGTGCCCCGCCTACACTGCCCCCCCCCTGCCCCCAGGTGCCCCTCTCGCACTGGCCCCACCCCCCTGCCCCCAGGTGCCCCTCCCGCACTGGCCCCCCCTGCCCCCAGGTGCCCCTCCCGCACTGGCCCCCCCTGCCCCCAGGTGCCCCTCCCGCACTGGACTCCCCCTGCCCCCAGGTGCCCCGCCCACACTGGACCCCCCCTGCCCCCAGGTGCCCCGCCCGCACTGGACCCCCCCTGCCCCCAGGTGCCCCTCCAGCACTGGCCCCCCTGCCCCCAGGTGCCCCTTCTGCACTGGGCCCCCCCTGCCCCCAGGTGCCCCTCCCGCACTGGCCCCCCCCTGCCTCCCAGGTGCCCCTTCCGCACTGGGACCCCCTGCCCCCAGGTGCCCCTCCCGCACTGGCCCCCCTGCCTCCCAGGTGCCCCTCCCGCACTGGCCCCGCCCCCCTGCCCCCAGGTGCCCCGCCCACACTGGACCCCCCCTGCCCCCAGGTGCCCCTCCCGCACTGGCACCCCCTGCCCCCAGGTGCCCCTCTCGCACTGGCCCCACCCCCCTGCCCTCAGGTGCCCCTTCCGCACTGGGCCCCCCCCTGCCCCCAGGTGCCCCTCCCGCACTGGGCCCCCCCTGCCCCCAGGTGCCCCGCCCGCACTGGCCCCCCCCCCTGCCCCCAGGTGCCCCTCCCGCACTGGCCCCTCCATCCCAATGCCAGGCCGCGGGGCCCCAGGCTCACCCCTCCCTGCCCCGGCCCCGCTGACCTGGGCACTGCTGCAGGAAGCAGTCTCTGCTCTCCACCCAGTGGCCCTGGCACTCGGCGCCCCCGTACGACGGCCCGTTGCACTCGCGCGTGCGCTGCTGCCGGCCCTGCGCGCAGCTGGCCGAGCAGGCGCTCCAGCTGGACCACTCGTTCCAGTTTCCGTCCACTGCCCGGCCCCGGGGAGGGAGGGCGGGGCGGGTGAACACCGGGCCGCGCCCCGCCGGACCCCTCCCCTCCACCTCGCAGCCTGTGACAGGGGCGCCAGCACCCCAGGCCACCCTGGTGCCGAGGGTACGTGGGTGAGAGTGCCCGGGTCTCCGCCTCCAGCTGGCCCTGGGTTCCCCCCCCCCCCCCGCGGCCTCCCTCTCACCTACCAGGGCACAGCGCGATGTTGCAGAACTTGGTTTGCTTCTCGGGGCCCTCACAGGGGTTGCCCCCGAACTGGGGGGGCCTGCAGGTGCGCGTGCGGTCCCGGAAGCCGCGGCCGCAGGTGCTGGGAGCACAGGCTCCAGGGCGACCACTCGTCCCAGGCGCCGTGCACTGCGGACAACGGGGGCGGGGGCGCTGAGCCCTGCGGCCACGGCACTGCTGCCCACCGCCGCCCAACCCTGACCCTGACCCTGACCCTGATCCTGACGACCACCTCCCCTCCTATCCCAGATCCTGGCACCCCCACCAGCAGATGCCCCGCCTTCGGATCACCCTCTGGCCCTAGATGCCCCGCCCCTAACATTGGCCCCGCCCTTTCCCCAACAGCCCCAGATGCCCGCCCAGGCCACGCCCACCGCCCAGACGCCCCGCCCTCTTTGGCCCCCGCCCTGCCCCGCCCGCCCCGCGCACCTGGGCACACGGCCGAGTTGTTGCAGAGGCGCTGCTCGCGCAGGGGCCCGCTGCACTGCGTGCTGTAGGAGGAGGACACGCAGAAGCGCGTGCGGGTCTGCCAGCCCTCGCCGCACGTGCTGGAGCACACGCTCCACGGCGACCACTCCTCCGCCGCGGGGTCACCTGCGGCAGACGCACCGCTCACCGGCTGCGCCTCCGCCGACCAAGGCCGGACCCTCAGGGGGACCCCGCCCCCCGCTGACTGAGGCCAGACCCTCAGGGGGACCCCGCACCCCCCCTCCCCTGCAGCAGCCATGGGCCGCCAGGCCTCTAGCCCAGGTGTTCGCTGCGGGGCTGACCTCAGGCCCGGTCCCCCACCCGTGGGCGGGCCGGTGCCGTCTCCCGGCCCGGGGCTGGCCGGACCCGTTATCTTTACACGTGGCTCGGTCCACAGCCAGGGTCTGTGCAAAGGCCTGTCCCCCCTGACGGCGCTCGCGTCCTCAGCCCTGCCCCGCGCCCCGCGCCCCGCGCAGCTCACCCGCGTGCGGGGCGGAGAACCCGAACTGCTGCAGCTCGTCCCCCAGCTCGTCGCGCCGCCGGGCGTCCGTGGAGCGCAGCGCCTGGCTCCGGGAGCTGGTGCGCGCGGCCGCTGCGGGGGGCTCCGGTGAGGGGCGCGGGACCCTGGACAGCGCCCCGGGAGGTGCCGCCCGCCCCTCTCCCCGCTCTCCCAGGGACGGGTCCGTTCCTGCGGGTCCCAGCGCCCTGCTCCGCGCCCCCTCTCCTCCTCCAGGGCCCGCTCCGCACCCTCCGGCCTCCGCTGCCTGCGGCCGTGGCCCGCCCCACACCCAGGCATCTCTCCGGAGAGGAGACCCTCCTCCAGGCAGAGCCAGCGGAGCGGGGCCGTCCCATTAGACCCTGATTTCATCTGATGGGAGCAGCTAAACGTGGATGAGGCCATTGGAACCTGTTAGAGCCGTGCGTGGTGCTCTGGGTGCGATGGAGCTGGGCAGGTGGGGCAGGTGGGGCAGGGGGGCAGGGGGGCGGCGTGGCGGAGGGGGCAGTACCCCAAACCCCCACCCACAGGAGAGAAAGCTCGCCCCGTCCCCCTCCCTACCCAGCCTCACTGCTCTGGGCCAGGCCCCGCCCTCGCACCAGCCCCCCGCCCACTCCCACAGGCCCCGCCCCTCACCGGCCTGGCCCCACCCGAAGCCCCGCCCGCCGCCCCGGCCCGCCTCGCGCTCACCTCCGCAGGCCTTGCGGTTGCACAGCCGGCCCTCCTCCAGGACGCCCTCGCAGCCGCTGCCCGCCGGGCCGGGCGCGGGCAGGCAGGTGCGCGTCCGCCGTCTGCAGGCCGCCCCCGCAGTCCCGCGTGCACTCGCCCCACAGCGACCACAGCTTCCAGCCGCCTGGAGGGGACGGGCGCAGGGGTCACGCGTTCAGAGAGGGACGCCCGGGCTCTCCCAGGCAGGGAGGGCCCGCCCGTGGGAGGCCTGGGTGTGGAGGGTCACCAGGGTGTGCGGGATGTGGGGGGGGGGGAGGGGAGCAGATGTGTCGGGGTAGGGTGGCCCCAAGAATACCGGCCTGAAGACCAGGCTCATGCCAACTGGCCTGGCTCAGGGGCGGAGCCTCGACCTAGGGACCAGGAGGTCACGGTTTGACTCCCGGTCAGGGCACAGGCCCAGGTTTCAGGCTCCATCCTCAGGAGGGGGCGTGCAGGAGGCAGCTGGTCCATGACTCTCATCACTGATGTTTCTATCTCCCTCTCCCTCTCCTTCCTCTCTGAAATCATCAATAAAATATATTTATATAGAAAAGTACAGGTCCACGTGGTGCCCCCTCCCCTTCCCCCGGGCCTCCTGCCCTGCTCAGGCCCCATCTGAGGGTAGCGGGGCGCTGCTCCCCAGGGATGAGGCAGGAGGGTAGGGAAGGGCTGCGAAGGCCGGTGTGGGCGTTGTCACTGGGGTCAGAGAGGGCCCCGGAGAATCCATTTGATTTGCAGCAAATTTCGCGTCCCAGTGACTGGCTAGCCCAGATCGGGTCAGGGGAGGGCCACTCAGGGGCCCAGCCCCGCCTCCTCGCTCCTGAGCCAGTTCCCCGAGCTGCCCAGCAGGGGGAGCCAGGCGCAAGGGAACAAGGCCTGGCTGGGAGGGGCCTCCCCAATGCGGGCAGAGGGGCCTGCCTCTCCTCCGCGCTGGGTGCACCGCGGACAGGGGAGCCTTCTCCCCACAAGCCTATGGTGGAACCTCTCCCTCTTACAGCCCCACCACCCTCCCACCCCGAGCCCCACCCTCCACCCCGGGCCCCACCCTCCCCCGGGCCCAGAGAGGCAGGGCACCCTGCGAGGGCCACACCCAGTCCTGTCCTCTGCGCCCGCCAGGAGGGGCCCGGCAGGTGGATGGCGGCTGCCCTCGGGTGTGACAGGCAGGAGGGGCTGGGCCCCTGCGGCTGCCCCTGGCGGGCGGGCATGGCCAGCCCTGTCCCCCGCTCACACGCAGTCACAGAGGCTCCAGTGTGGTGAGGCCCAGGAGGGCTTCCGGGGCCACGGGGGAGGGGTGGCCTGGCCCTGAGCCCCCTCCCGGGCCTGGGGGTGACGCCTCCTCCCCATTCCTGCAGGAAGGCCTCTCTGCTCCCGCTGCAGCCCCTGGAGGGGGGCCTGTGCCCGCAGCACCAGGCTGTGGGCCGCCCGGCACCCTCCCAGGGCCAGCTCTCCCCGGGCATCCTGGCAGGGCCCCTCTGCCTCCAGGGCCCTGCTCTGTGCAGGCACCTCAGCAGCCAGGAACCTAAGTCCCATGCACCCTAGGAGGCAGCTGTCACCCCATCCTCAGCAGCAGGGAGCTAGGGCTCTAAGGGGGTGGTCCTCGGAGCGGGCACCGGCCTGGAGTCCTCCTCAGAGATGCCGCGTGGCCTGACCCCGCAGTCATGGCGGGAGCGCCTGGGGGCAGCAGGCCGGGCCCGCCGCCTCCGCACGGCCCTGGGCCCACCCAGGTTCTCCTGTCCCCACTCCGGGGGGGTACGCCCTGAACCGCAGCCCTGTGTCAGGCACCCAACGAGCCGGCGGGAGGGAGAGGCCTGGAACCCACAGCCAGACTCCTCATGCTCCGTGCGTCCCCCAGACTAAGGTCGCCCGCTGCGACCAGCCACGGCCCCAGCGGGCGCTCCAGGCCCTGGCAGTGGCCCTGCCCTGGCCGCCCTGCCCGGTGACCCCAGACGGAGCGGCAGAGTGGGGCCGGGTCGGGGACAGGCCTGGCGGGGTTCAGGCCGGCACCTCCCGCTGGTCACCGCCCCTGCCTCCCCGGCCCAGCCCCCACACGGAAGCCTGCGTGACGCGGAACCAGCCGTGGGTGGGAGAGTGTCCAAGCCGGCTAATCAGAGGATGCCACTCGGTTCCCATGGCAACTGCTGCAGAGCACGTCTTTCAGGATAGACTCAGGTTAGGCCTCAGCTGCCAAAACACCCACCACTTCGGCTGGTTACCGTGGTGACCCAGGTGGCAGGATGTGGTGGGGGAAGGAAGGGGGTGGCCATGGGCTCCCCCTGGCCCGGCCCCATGCTGACCCGGACGCTGGTTAGAGGCTGAGTCCCCTTTACCCCACCCTGAGCCTGGACCCTCATCCCACACTGTCTCTGACCCCGGCATGGGCTTCCCCATCCCCTCCAGACTGAGCCCCGGTCCCCTCCAGGCTGAGCCCCGGTCCCCTACAGGCTGGGCCCCGGTCCCCTCCAGGCTGAGCCCCGGTCCCCTACAGGCTGGGCCCCGGTCCCCTTCAGGCTGGGCCCCGGTCCCCTCCAGGCTGGGCCCCGGTCCTCTCCAGGCTGGGCCCCGGTCCCCTCCAGGCTGAGCCCCGGTCCCCTCCAGGCTGGGCCCCGGTCCCTCCAGGCTGGGCCCCGGTCCCCTCCAGGCTGGGCCCCGGTCCCCTCCAGGCTGGGCCCCGGTCCCCTCCAGGCTGGGCCCCGGTCCCCTCCAGGCTGGGCCCCGGTCCCCTCCAGGCTGGGCCCCGGTCCCCTCCAGGCTGAGCCCCGGTCCCCTCCAGGCTGGGCCCCGGTCCCCTCCAGGCTGGGCCCCGGTCCTCTCCAGGCTGGGCCCCGGTCCCCTCCAGGCTGGGCCCCGGTCCCCTCCAGGCTGGGCCCCGGTCCCCTCCAGGCTGGGCCCCGGTCCCCTCCAGGCTGGGCCCCGGTCCCCTACAGGCTGGGCCCCGATCCCAGCACAGGCTGGGCCTGTCCCTGCCACACTCGTGCGGCTAACGGACACTCAGGAAATGAAGCTGCTATTTCTGTTGCGTTTTCACTTTTAATGTGTGCCCGCCCAGAGCCGACACTGATAAATGTGCGTCCAGGCCAGGGGTGAGTGCTGGGAGGCAGGGCGGCCGAGGTGCCGCTGGCCGGGGAGGGGGAGGCCAGGCTGGCGGCCCCTCCAGCCGGAGAGAGGCAGCCTTCTTCCCCAGCTCAATGCCCCTCTGTCTGCGGGCTCATTTCCATCTCATTACGGATGAATGGAGCCAATTAATGGCCCGAGCAGCCTGGCCACCCAGGAGGGAAGGCACGTGAGAGGGTTCCAGGCCTCTTCCCACCCGCACCCCAGCCAGAGGCTGTGACCTCCCCGTCCCCGCACCCCAAGGTGGCTGGCGTGGGGGCGCTGGGGCGGCCCTCCCGCTGCTGGGCCTTCCAGGTCGTGGGGGGTCCCCCTTTGGAGAGGAGGACGGTGCACTTCCCATCGCCTCCAGCAGAGGGCGCCCCAGGCCAGCAGGTGGCGCAGCATCTGCCCACTCACCCCGCCCACCCGGCCCGGTTCCCCTGAGGACCCTGCCCAGCCCCCCCATTGTAGGGCCTGTCCCAGGACACCCAGGCCCCTCCTCTGAGCCCCCTGCATGCCATGGGGACCTCAGGGGGTAGAACCGCTCCCTGAAATTCCTCCTCAACCCGCCCCCTAGTCCACAGCCCCGCCCCCACAGACATGGCTTTGCATTGTCCAGGGGTGCCCCCCCCTCGCCCAGGGACACCTGGACCCCCCCCCCGCCGCCTCCCCCACACTCTATGCCAAGTCTCCACGCCCTGTGAGCGCCCGCCCAGCTGCAGCAGGTGCCGGGGCCTCAGGGTGAGGCCGAGAGCCAGCCCCCCCCCACCCCCCCTCCAGGTGAGGGGCCCCAGAGAGCCCCTCCCAGCTCCCGGAGCAGGCCCGCCCGGCCCATCTCACAGACAGACACGGAGGCCCTGGCCGGTGTGGCTCAGTGGACAGAGCGTCCGCCTGTGGTCTGAAGGGTCCCGGGTTCGATTCTGCTCAAGGGCACCTGCCTCGGTTGCAGGTTCAAACCGTAGCCCTGGCTGGGGCGCTCCGGAGGCAGCTGGGGGCGTGTCTCTCACGTCTGCGTCTCCCTCTGTCTCACCCCCTCCCGAGCTCTGTCTGAAAACCAGGGGGAAAACATCCCCGGGCGAGGACTAACAGCAACAGGGAAGAGTATTTCTCAGAAGAAAGGAGATACTGATACATCCAGGGGGGGGACTGAGGCTGCCGGGCCCCTCCCCCAGCCCCTGCCCTAGGCGCCTCCCGCGGAGCCTGAGGCCAGTCCCGCCCGCTCCGCCCTGGGCCTGGGACCGGCCAGTCCCTCCCTGCGGCCGCTGCACAGCCTCCTCCCGGCGTCCTGGGACACGGCACCTCACGGGAGCTGTCCGTGGGGGATGGCACACGCGTGTGCCTGTGGCCACGGCCCGCCCTCCCTCCCCACGTCTGGAGTGGCCTCGTCTCCAGCGAGACGGCCGCCCGTCCCGGTCCTCCCAGCGCCCTGGCCGCCGTGGTCAGGCTGAGCCCCCGGGAGCCCGCAGGCCCCCCCTCGGCTTCCTGTGCTTCCGGAGGGAGGCCTGGGCTCTGGGCTGGGGTCATGGGGTCAGGGGTCATGGCCGAGGCCACCCACCACGCGGTGACAGGCTGGGGCCCCTCCCGCGGGCTGGGAGTCCTGGGCGGGCCTTGGTCTCAGCCCAGCATCTCCGTCCCAGCCCCCCACCCCCGACCGGGCGTCTCACACTCGGCCCAGCTCAGCCCTCCGCACCGGGCCGGCACACGGGATGCACACGGGCCGGCACACGGGACGCACACGGGACGCACACGGGGACAGGGACACCCACGCGGGGACAGGGACACGCAGACCCACACTCCCAGCCCCCAGATGCTGGGTTTTCATTATCCTCCATGCCGCTTCTGCAATAAAATTCCTTAATTAAAACATGAATATTTAAAACGGCCCTTGAGAGAGATGGCCCGTCACACCCAGCAGAACTCGGAGACAGACGGAGGGACGGGCCGGCGGGACGGGACGCGCGGACAGGCGGCGGGCAGAGGGACAGGTGCTGTGCCGGGAGCAGGCCGAGCAGGCGGAGAGCCGGGCCACGTGGCGTGGACAGGCCCGGCGGGGGAGGGGAAAGTGGGCCACAGCGGCCTGGGCGCCGGCTCCCTCCGCGGCGGCTGCGCACAGCTCCTGGGGGAGAAGATGGAGGACGTGCCTCCCCCGGCCCCCCCCCGCCCCCCCAGCCTCCGCTGGCCATTGGGGGCGAAGCTCCCGGCAGGTCTGGCCTGGCGCCTGCCCGGCTCTGCTGTGTGTCTCCTGAGTGACCGCTGGACCTCTCTGGTCCACATGCCACCCCCCAACCCTACTGCCCCCCCCCCCGTACTCCCCCCATTCCCCTTCCTCCGCACCGCCACCGCCACCGCCACCGCCACCGCCACCGGCACCAGCCATTCCCTCTTGGCACCGTCAGGCATGGAGGGTCCGGTGCTGACTTCGCGCCCCTGCTCACGCACAGGGCTCGGGGCCACAGCGAGGGGCCCGTGGTGAAGGCGCTGATGGCTGGCCGGGTGGAGGGGCTGGGGCGTGACCCTTCCGGTCCTGGCGGGGCCTCTAGGCCCAGAGCGCCTGCTCGCAGGATACCGCCTGGGCGACCGGGGCCTCTCACTCTGGGGTCCACTCTGACCTCCGAATCTTCCTCCCACCCAGTGCCTCCCGCGAGCATCTGCCACCTCCTTCCTCAGACCCACATCCTGTGCATCAGCCAGTCCACAGCCCCCCGCCCCCCGCCAGGCCCGCCTCCCAGGCCAGAGGCTGCTGGGCCCCCGCAGGCCAGCGTCAGGGCCCTCTGGGTGCCTGCGGGGGGGGGGGGGTCCCCCCGGACTCCCTGCTCTGGGCCGGGACACCCCGTGCGCCTACAGCCTGAGCAGCGTCCGCACCTGTCACTCCGCCGGAGCCTCCAGTGACCCCTTTGTTCTCAGGATGACAAGCGAACACAGCCAGGCCACCCCCCTGCACCCCAGCTGCTGCCTCGGGCAGAGGGGGTGCCAGCGAGGGCAGAGCTCGGGCCCTCATGTGTGGGTCACGCCTGTGCCTCCACCTTCCCCGCCACCAGCGGCTCCGAGCGGGCCAAGCACCTCCCACACGGCCGCTGCCACCGCCCGCGGCCCACCCTGCCTGTCGGTGCCCGGCGGCCTGGCTCTGGGCAGCACCCCGCAGAGCAGTCACCGCTGTGCAGGTGGAGAAACTGAGGCCCGGGCAGGTGGCCGCAGGGAGTGGCCAAGCACGCTGACCATCCCATCCCCTGCCCGCCCGCCCCGAGCGAGCTGTCCATGCCGAGGCCACAGGGACTGGCCCACCGAGGCCAGCCCTCCCGGCCTTCATCCCCCGCACCGGGAGCTGCATGAAGCCACTGATGTGTCCCCCGTTTGGCGGGGCTTTTCCTGCTGGGTCCCCGCCCCCCGGGCTCTGCCTGCCTCTCGCCTGCGCCCCACTCCTCCCCAGCCACCTCCCCAGCCCAGGGGGCGTCTCATCGGGACCCGGGCTCTGGGAGCATAACCGGGGCCTCGGCCCTGCGCGGCGGTTCTCATTATTGACCAGCGGCCGGGCACGGCATTCCTGCGCTGGGGGCGGGCCCCTCAGCCTGGCGCCTTGTGCAGGATGTCCTTGAGGGGACACATTAGTGCTGCCGCGGAGGCAGCCGCTGTGCTCACCAGCCATGAGCCCAGCCAGTGCCTGAGCGTGGCTCCCCTGCAGGAGCGCACTGACCACCAGGGGCAGCTCCTGCATCGAGTGTCTGCCCCCTGGTGGTTAGTGTGTGTCATAGCAACTGGTCATTCTGCCCTTCAGTTAATTTGCATATTAGCCTTTTATTATATAGAAATTTCAGAGAGGAAGGGAGAGGGAGGGAGAGATAGAAACATCCATGATGAGAGAGAATCATGGATCGGCTGCCTCCTGCACGCCCCACGCTGGGGATGGAGCCTGAAACCCGGGCCTGTGCCCTGGCCGGGAGTCACACCTGACCTCCTGGGTCACAGGTTGCTCAACCCCAGCCCCGCTGGCCCGGCCCCACTGGCATGTCATGCCGTTAAGGACGTTATTCTGGGGAGCAGGCATCCCCCTCAGTGCTCAGGGGGAGGGGGGGCTAGAGTGCTGGCAATGCCCCCACCAGCCTGGCCCCCACCCGGCACCGTGGTCAGCTGCCTGCCTGGCGTCTCGGACCCGACATCTGAGACAGGCTTGCCCGCCCTCCCGCCCCAGCGCTGCCCCCGCCTCAGAGATACTCTCAGGAAACCGGGGTCCTGAGGGGGGCCGCCTCCTGCCTGCCAGCCCCCTGACCAGCTCAGACCCGCCTCCTGCCCGCCGCCTGCCAGCCCACCCGCTTCCATCACCCCGGCACCTTCCACAGGCTCTCACCGCCTGCCCCCCCCCCCCACGCCCTCTGCCCTGGCGCCCTCTGCCCCCGGCACCTTCCACAGGCTCTCACCGCCTGCCTCCCCCATGGCCTCTGCCCCCGCGCCCTCTGCCGGGCTGACCAGCCAGGCCCGCCTCTGCCTGCTCTGGGCTGCGGGGCCGCCCCCGGTGCTCCAGCGCCTCCCCCAGAACCTGAGCCTGGGCCCTGGCCCACAAGACCCCTTTCCCGCCCGACCGGAGCCTGGGACGCCTCGGGGCTCAGGAGCGAAGCGTCAGACAGCAAGCTCCTCCCAGCCTCGCCTCCCGCCACATCCACAGCAAGGTCCCAGCCGCCCCAGACCCGCCCTGCCCCCCGCCTGCAGCCCGCGGCCCCCGGACGTCCTGCCTGCGAACGGGAAGGGCCCTCCTGGGCCTCCTCGCCCGGAGACACGGACCGGCCGCCGCCCCCTCCCGAGCTGGGCCCCTCCGGAGCCGGCCCCACTCACCTGGGGCGCCCTCGGGGCCGCGGTCCTGGGTCAGGCTGGTCAGGCAGTTCTCGGGGCCGCCGGGCGCGCCGTCCCGCAGGCAGACGTCGCCGCGGGGCCCCGGGGCCTCGCCGCCCCCGCCCGGGCAGGCGCAGGGGGTCTGCATGATGCCGCAGGGGTGCGAGCTGCGGCTGCCGGCCAGGCAGGCGTCCAGCCAGCGGCACAGCATCTGGCAGGCGGCGGGGCTGGGGCTGCGGTTGCCCACCACCAGGAACTCCACCGAGAAGTCGTCGGGGGGCCCGGCGCCGTCGCGCCGCAGCTGCAGGAACTGCTTGCCGGCCTGCAGGAAGGCCAGGGGCGCGGCCGGCTCGCACAGCCGCAGCACCTCGTCGAAGCTCTCCACGCCCAGGAAGGTGCGCGTGGACTCCAGGAAGGAGTCGAACTGGAAGGTGCGCACGCGGCCGGGGCCCCGGCAGGGCGCGGGGGCCTTCGCCACCTTCACGTACAGCGTGTAGCGCCGCGGGTCGGGGTTGCGCAGCGTCCAGGCGCAGCGCGAGGCGTTGGCGGGGAAGGCCGCGGCCGCCGAGAAGTAGCCGAAGAACTTGCCCTGCACCAGCGTGGCGCATGGCTCGGCCCCCGGGCCCGCGGCCGCGCCCAGGGCGGCCCCCGCCCGGCACCCTGGCAGCAGCAGCGGCAGCAGCAGCGGCGGCAGCAGCAGCGGGCAGAGCACCCAGCGCGGGCTCGGGGCGGCCTGGCCCCTCATCCTAGCTCGCGGGGCCGCCGGGGACCGGGCTGGGCAGGCAGGCGCGGGCCAGGCCCGGACATGCCAGGGTCCGGCGGCGAGCAGACCGGGCCGGGGCCGGGGCTGGGGGCAGGAGGAGGGGCCTGCGGGTGGCCCGGGGGCCGCGGTGGCACCTCACGTCCAGGGCCTGTGCCCGCGGTGGCCGCTGGCAGCACCTGGAAGAGAAGGAGCAGGAGGGGGTTGGTGGGGGGGGGTAGAGGGAGGGATGAGGGCACGGTGGGGTCAGCGCCCACACAGCTTTGGGCAGCTGGCACAGGCCTGGCGCTGTAGCCCGGCACCTGCCCTGTCCACCTGCCGCCAGTGTGTCCACCTGCAGGGCCAGGGCCCAGCTCGGACAGGGCACATGGGCAGCGCCTGGCCCAGGCCGAGTGCCACAGGGGCCCTGCCCGGCCCGTCTGGCCAGCAGCCTGGTGTGGCTCCCGAGGGCTCGGCCGTCGCCTGCCCCCTCCTCACAGCAGGAGTCACCGGTCCTCCCATATCATGTGTCCCCAACCTGCTGTCCCTGCAGCCACTCAGGTCCCCTCTCCCTCCCTTCCCCTCCCCTCCCCCGCCTTCTGAGCTGGGCACCATGGCCCCTCGGGACCCGTGCTCGGGGGGAGGGCTGGGAGCACAGAGTATCCTCAGCCTGAGCGACCCCTTGTCTCCCCTCCTTTCCCAGAAAAGACGTTTTAATTGATGTCAGAGAGGAAGGGAGAGAGAAACAGCCATGATGAGAGAGAACCCCTTCCCCCTGCCTCCTGACGTCCCACACTGGGGATGAGCCCACAGCCCAGCCCCTGTCCTGCCCGGGAATTGAACCCTGACCTCCTGGTTCCTAGGTCGGCGCTCAGCCCTGAGCCAGTGGCCGGCCTCACCCGCTCTGTGCGGCTGGTGCTGTCGGCCCCGTTTCACGACGGCAGGCTGAGGCTCAGAGGGAGTGATCCCCAAGGTCGCAGCGAGGGCCGCGGTGCGGACTGACCCCACCTCGTGCCACGGGCACCGCCGGCTCCGCTCCTGCCGGGGACAGGACGGCTGCGCCGGGCGCGCGACAGGAGGAGCCCGCCTCCACGGGGACCCTGGCCGCGGCCCTGCCTCCGAGCCTCAGTTTCCCCACCGTCCCCCACGCAGCAGGAGAGCTGGCGAGACGGGGAGGGAGGCGGCCGCCCCGAGCCTGCCCGGCCGGCCGGCCGGCTGTGCCCGCCAGCTGAGCGCACAGGCCGCCAGCCTGCCCGCGCCGGCCCTTCCTTCTGCGCCCAGCTGGCCGGGACACAAGGTCAGCCCGCTCTGCGTCCCCACCTGGCGTCTTCCTGCGTGGGCTCGGGGACAGAGCGGGAGCTGGCACAGGCCGGGCGCCGCTGCCCCCGGCAAGTCCCACGCCTCCAGCCTCAGTTTCCCCATCTGTCAAATGGGGGTGAAGCCTCCCTCTCACCGGACCTGGGGGTTACCTGGCGACAGGGGGGCTGTGGCGGGAGGAGGCAGGGCCTGGCCCTCTGGCGGTCCTCAGGGGCAGAGGTCAGGGCCTGGGAAGGAGCCTGCATGCTGCTCACCTGCGTGTCCGGGAAGCCTGTCCCTCACTCGGCCGCTCGGGAACGGCCTCTGCGCTGCCCGCTCCCTCCGTGGGGACGGGGGGGCCTCGGCCAGGGTCCCTCGGCCCAGCCCGGAGGCGGGGGGCGCCCAGCCTCTCCGAACCTCACCGGGGCCAGCCCAGCTGCAGTGCCTCCCCACCCCCTCCCCCCCAGTCCAGGCTGGGGCCCCACACCCAGGACAGACGCTCCCACCTCCCCAGCCCAGTGGCCCCAGCACAGCCCTCAGCGCCCGGCCGGCCCTGCCGGTCACAGCTCCCCCCGCACAGGAGGCCGCCCGCGCCTCCACACCAGCACCAGGTGGCGGTGGAGGTCGGAAGCAGGACAGCCCCGTAGACAGGCCGCTGGGCAGCGGGGGGGGCGCTGTGGCGGTGGAGGTCGGAAGCAGGACAGCCCCGTAGACAGGCCGCTGGGCAGCGGGGGGGGCGCTGGGCAGCGGGGGGGCCGCTGGGCAGCGGGGGGCTGCTGGGCAGCGGGGGGCCGCTGGGCAGCGGGGGGCTGTGGAACTGGGGGATGGAGGAGGGGGCAGGGCTCAGGGACAGACACTGGGGAGGGAGGTGTCCGTGGGTGGGGGTGGGCAGCTGGGGCGGGGCAGGACAGAGTCCGAACCCTTTCCGGCCGCAGATGCCCGGCCAAGGCTCCGGAGTGAGCCTTCCACAGACCCCCGGGCAGAAGACAGCCAGGTGCCAACTCACTGTTCTCACATGGGTTCCCCGGAGCCCTGGGCCCTCGGAGGGAGCCAGGGCGGGCGAGTGCAGGCTGGGTCACTTCCCGCGCCCCGGCCTCCCCTGGGGCGTCTCTGACTTGAGTGGTTTTGCACCCTGACTGCCGGCCAGCGTCCTGCCAGCCGCGGGCCCGAGCACCGGGCACCGGGCACCGAGCACCGGGCCTGGCACGGCCTCTGTGGGCACCGGGCAGAGCTGGGCAGGAGGCCCGGCAGCCAGTGTGCGGCTCCTGCACCTGCCGGCGCTCACTGCCCTCCGTTCCCTGCCCACCTCCTGCCCCCGCGCCCGGTCCTCCGCGGGCGAGGTGCCTTCGCCCACAGCCACCCCTGCCCGACCTGCAGCGAGGCCTGGGCAGCGGCCGGCCAGCCCAGGTGGCGGGGAGACAGGCCTGCGCCCACATCCCTCCCGGCCTTCGGGGTCACCGCCAGCCACGGTGGCCGTGCCACCTCCCACCCGACCCCGGCGTGTCCCCACGTGTGCCAAGCGCTGCCACCCGCCTCACGGTCAGAGCCCGGTGCCTCGGTTTCCCTGCTCCTCCGGCTCCAGTCTCACCCCGTCCACCCCGTCCGACCCTCCTCCCGCCCGGCCTCCGCGCCCTCCCCAGCCACCCGCTGCCAATGGCACCCAGACGCCAGCCACAAAAGGCGCTCTGTTGTCCTGCCCGCCCTCCGAACAGTGCCCGCTGTGTGTCCTGGGAGAGGCTGCGGGGGAGGGGCGGGCGGCCCGGCCGAGGACAGCTCAGGTGGGCGGGGCCGGGAGAGCCCAGGGGGAGGCCGCCCAGGGTGCCCAGCCTCCCCCTCCCTCCAGGGCCTCACAGATGCCCCGGGGTCGGGGCAGGCTCCGCAGCCTGGTTGCCTGAAGGGGAGGCGGGCCCAGGACGTCCTGTCTGAGCGGCCTGGGCTTGGGCCAGGAGAGCCTGGGGGCCTCCCCTTGTGAGCGTGCCCCCTCCCCTCCCATGGCCACTGTCTGCACCCCCCCCCCAGCCCAAGCCAACCGGGTCCCAGTGAGCTGGGAGGGGCCCCCAGAGCTGGGAGGGCGCCCGGGCAGGCTCCTGACAACCACATTGCCCACACCGCCAGCCCAGCCCTGGGGGCTCCTCACCTGCTGGGGCGGCCCCCCCAGACCTGCCCGCTCCCACCCGGGAGGGCCGGGGCTCCCTCCATCCTATAAGGAGGTAACCTGGGGCACACTGTCTCCCTCGTGCCGCCCCACTGCCCAGCTCCTGGCCCCGGCGCGGCGGCCAGCGCCTGCGGCCTCGTCACACCTGCTCCCAGACCTGCCCCCAACCAGCCACTGGCCGTGAGGACACCAGGCAGAGCCTGAGCCGGGACACACCTCGCCCCTCCTGGGCGGCCCTGCCCGCATCCCCCTTCGGCCCGGGCAAGGTGGTGCTGAGGAAGCTCCCTGAGCCTGCAGACCGCCCTCTTGCCACTCACCCCAAGCATGCACACCTGCCCCCTCGCACACACATGCACACACCTGCACCTGCACCCATGCCCGTACTCGCACACACATGCACCTGCACCCATGCCCGTACTCGCACACACATGCACCTGCACCCATGCCCGTGCTCGCACACACATGCACCTGCACCCATGCCCGTGCTCGCACACACATGCACCTGCACCCATGCCCGTGCTCGCACACACATGCACCTGCACCCATGCCCGTGCTCGCACACACATGCACCTGCACCCATGCCCGTGCTCGCACACACATGCACATGCACGTGCACACAGAATGTGTGGAGGGAGTCCCAGGTGAGGAGAGTGCCAGTGTCCGTCCCGCGGCTGGGCCTCCCCGCGGGCGGAGGTGGGGCCCATGAGGAGGAGTCCTGGTGTGACAGCCCCTGTCCTCCCTTCACGGGCCCTGCTTGGCCCCCAGAGGGAGGGGCCTGTGCCCTGAGCCGGAGGTGCTGTGGCGGTGCCCACCCAGCTGCAGGCCATGAGCCACGCCCCCACCCACACCCCCTGCGGTGCTGGCGTCTGAGGCCCCAGCCGGAGGGGCTCAGCCAAGGTCACCTGCCCAAGGTCACAGCTTCAAGATGGGCAGAGCAGTCGGCTGGGCTGGCTGCACAGCGGGCCCCGGGGGCAGCGCTGGGGCGGGGGGAGGGGGGACAGGGGGACGGATGGATGAGGCATGCGGTTCCCGGGCAGCCTGGCGGTGGAGGGCAGTCCTCATGACAGCACGTGCAGGACGAGGACAGACAGGCACTGCCACGGCCCAGTCCCCTGTCCCCGGGCCCCTGGGCAGCAGCAGGAACTGGGCAGGCACACGGTGCCCGGGAGCCAGGCCCCGCGCTGGGTCTCCCTCCGCACCCAGGGTGCCGCTGGGCTCTGCCTGGGTCTGGGGGGGTGGGGGAGGGGCACTGAGGAGAGGGGTCAGCAGAGCGCAGCCCGCAGCTCAGGGTGGTGTAGCCAGGAGGATCCACCTCACCCCAGAGCAGGGCGCTGGGGGTGGGTGGGGGAGCAGGAGGGACCCGCTCCAGCTTGGTCCTGCGTCTCTGGGGAGACGGGAGGGGTCCCTGTCCCTGCCCGTTGCAAGGTGCTCAGGCCGGCTGTCCGAGTTCCTCTCAGGCCCTTTCCGGTAGCTGTCATGGCGGGGGTGGGGGGGTGGGGGGGCAGCTCTCCTGCCGCAGCCTCGATGTCCCCGAGGCGTGGACACCGCAGGCCCAGGGTCCAGGCAGCCCCGGGCGCTGTGACTCCTCTCTGTGGGCGCGGGCTGTGTCTGCCTACGTGCCCCCGCTCCGGGGGATGAATGAAGAAGTGGGTGCACCATGCATTCCGCCTGCCTTGGCCCTGCTGCCCCTCCCCTGTGCCGTCTCCTTGGCATGTCCACCACCAAATCACCCGCCTGCTGGCGACGCCCCCGTGGCCTCGGCCCCCAGTTCACAGCCCGAGGCCCGCAGGGCGCTCAGGGGCCACCTGCTTCCTCTGCCCCCTCGCCCTCCGGCCAGTCACCCTCCTCTCTGCCCCTCACGCCTGCACGCTCCCCTGCCACAGGCCCTTTGCACGGCCTTCCCTCCACCGGGCACCTTCCGAGCCTTCACCCTCCGGCCCACCCTCAGGGAAGCCCCTTGGGGAGCCCGCCTCTGGACTCCCGCAGGCAGCTGCCCGGCCCCTCGGGGCCCTCTCAGGACTTCTGTCCCCCTTACTCCTTCCAGGAGCAACCCTGTGCCCGTGTGCACACGTGGGCACCCACATGTGAAGCGTGTGTGTGCCTGCGGTCTGTGCGTGCACACAGGCCCGGTCCCCGTGTCTACCCCAGGCATGGCAGGGGCAGGGCGGCTGGGGGGTGTCCGAGGGCGTGTGACCAGGTCACAGAACCCTCCGGCTGGGGCTGGGGGTAGAGCGCCCCGCCCCTTGCTTCCAGACACAGGCCTGCCCACAGGGAACACGGGGACCCTGCACACTGGCACCCAGGGACGCACAGACTTGCCCGCACCTCGCGCACGTGTGGCCGCTTCATACTGCACACAAGCCCGCAGGACGCGCGCGTGCGTGAGCGGCACCCACGGACACACGCACCCACGGACACACAGGCTCGCTCTCGCCTGTGCCCGGCACACGGGGCAGGCGGTGTGGGGAGCGGGCAATGGCAGCCGCGAGCGCATGCAGCGGGCTGGCGGAGGGACCGGAGAGCCACCGCCTGGGGCTGCCGGGCTGGGCCCGGAGGAGGCGAAAGGGGCGGGCGGGCGGCGGGGCGCGCGCCCTCTGCCGGGCGCCGGGGGCAGCGCGCCGCCCTCTGCCGCCGCCGCCGCAGCCCAGCCGGCCGCCCGGGCCCAGCGGGAGGCGCCTCCCCCGGGAGCGGGCTCGGCCCGGGACCGCTCCGCCGGCCAGGGCGCTGGAGAGCCCCCGCGGCTGCCGGCGCCTCCCGCCGCTGCTCCCCTGTCCCCGCCGCTCCGCTGGGGCCGGCGGCCTGAGCCGCAGACCAGCTCCCTGCGGGCGGCGCGTGGGTCCCGGGACCGGGCCGGGCCGGAGGCTCCGGGAGCGCAGCCCGGGTCCCCGTTTCACGGCGGCGGCCGCGAGGCCCGCGGGACCGGAGCTGCGGACAGGGGAAGGGACTGGAGGGCCGCGGCCACTTGGCTGCGCCCTCCCCGGCCCGTCCGGCTGCCCAGGCCGCGGATGGCCCTCCCGCCCCCGCCAGGAGGCGAGGGGAGGCCGCTTCCCCCGGACCCGGGCGCGGACCCTCCGCCCCCGCCCCGGAGCCGCGCGCCCTGGCGCATCCCCGCCGCCCCCGCCGCCCGGGTCCTGGGTTCCAGGGTTCCAGGGCTCCTGGGTCCCGGGTTCCCGGCCCGGCCCCCGCCCCCCCGGTCCCGGCGCAACAAGTCACAGCAGCGCCCGGGGCTGCGGGCGGCGGGGAGGCGCCGGGCGCTCCGGGATTCCCGGCCGCGCACGCCGCCCCCGGGGACCCAGCGCGGCGGCGGGTCCGGCTCCGGGGACAGGGACGCTGGCGCCGCTCCGGAGGCCCCGCCGGCCGCGCAGGGAGCGCCGGAGCCCCCGCCCCGCTCGCCGGCGTGACCTTGTCGGTCCCCGGAGCCGGACCCGCGGGAGGCGCCGGCGTCCGGGCGCGGAGTGGCGCTGCCGCCGGGGTCCGAGGGGGCGGCCCCTCCTGCAGAGACGCGGGAAGGCGGCGGGTTCTGGGAGACATGGCCTCAGCCACCTTCTCGGACCCACAGCTCGGGGTGCCCAGAGGGACCCGGACTCGCAGCGCCCCCGCCCCCTCGGAGCGCTGATGTCCGGGGGGAGGCCCTGGGGTCTCCCCGAGTCCCTGAGTCGGGGGGGGGGGGACGGGGGCGGGGGCCTCCCAGCCTCCCCGCTACTCATGCCCTGCGGCTCCCCCGGCGGGTGCGAGCCCCTGGCCACCTACACGCCTCGCAACTCGCCCCGAGTTGCCGCTGCGGGACCCGCGCCCCGAACCCGGGGAACGTACTGGGGGCGGTGCGCCCGGAGGAGGCGCCCAGCCCGGCCTGCGCTCCAGGAAGCGCGGCGCCCACACCAGGTGGAGAAGAGGGCGCCCCGCGGTGTGGGTGCCGCTGGGCGCTCCCGGCCCCGGGAAGTGACCCTCCGAGGACAGACGCCCGATGCGCCCCTCCCAGCCGCTCTGCCCGGCTCTGCCCTCCCGGGGTCCGGGGTCGGGGGCGGGCGCCCCGCAGACTCAGCCCCGCTGCCCGGTGCGCGCCGGGCGGGCCGCAGAGCCGGAGGATGGGACCGGCGCCCCGGTCGCCCGGAGAGGGCGCAGGGCCGCCCCGAAGTTGGAAGCGGCGGGTCCGCACGGCCTGACCGACCGGGTGGAAAAGGAGGCGCCGAGGAGGTCCAGGGCGGGGGGCCTGGGTGTGGGCGCCGTTTGGGGGGGTCTCCATCGCTCCGGGCTGTGGTGAGGGTTCCCTGTGCGCCCCCAGGCTCCGCACCGGGGAAGGACATCGGGGCCCCCAATGCCTTAGGGGCTCCGGTGCGACTGGGGGCGGGGGACCCACGGGGTCTCTCCCCCCTGCCTGGGTCTGTGTGGCTGTGGGGGTCACATTGGGGGGCTCTGAGACGCCGCGCTGCCCGCCTCTGTCTGTGGGGGACCCCGGAGCCGGCCCGGGATGGAGGGCGCCTCCCAGCCCAGCCTGCCAGCCCGGATGGGGGGCCCGCAGATCCCAGGGCCGCCCCCTCCCCAGCCCGCCCGGCGCGGGCGCTCGGAGACCAGCCAGGTCCGCCGCCGCCGGGGAGCGGGGGGCTGGGAGGGGAGGCGGGGGTGCGAGCTCCCAGCTCCCCGCGCAGCCTGGGCGCCGGGAGCCCCGAACGGGAAGTTAGAAGTCCGGGCGCCCCCCCCAGCCCCCGCCCGCCGCGCCCCCCGCCCCCGGCCCCGGCGCGGCCCCGGCCCCTTACCTTCCCGCAGCAGCCGCGCCGCCGGACTTGCCCGGAGACTTGCGATTCCTCGGGGCGCAGCGCCCCTTGTCGCCGCGGCCGAGCGGAGGGGGAGCTCCTGCCGCCGCCGCCCCCGGCCCCGGGCCCCCGGCCGCCCCCGGAGCGCACCAGGCCCCCTCCCCCGGCCGGAGCCCCGGCGCCGCGGCTCTGGATGCCCGGACTGCGGGCGATGGGCGCGGGCCCGCCGGCCAGGACCGCACGGCCGCCTGGCTCCTCCGCCGGGGCCGCCGCCAACGCCGCGCCCGCCGCTCCCTCTCCGGTCGCCGCCGCCGCTCCTCTCCCGGCCCCGCGCCTTCGCCTTTTCCTTCCCGGGGGCGGGGGCGGCCGGGGGCGGGGCGGCGCGGCGCGGGAGGAGGAGGCCGGCCGCGGGGGGAGGAGGAGGAGAAGGAGGAGGAGGAGGAGGAGGAGGAGGAGGGAGGCGGGCGCTTCCCCGCCGCCGCTCCCCAATCCCTGCGCCCTGAAACTGGATCCCGGATCGGAGCGGGGACCGCAGTGGATTACATCAGGCTGCCAGCGCCGGATCGCCGCGGAGGGGAGCGGCGGGGGGCGGGGGGCGGAGCGGGGGAGGGGAGAGGATGGGGGGACCGTTAGAATGCACACGCGCCGGCTCCTGCCCGGACAGCAGGGGGGCCCGGACTTGGGGCTCTGCTCTCTGCCTCTTCCGGAGCCAGGCGAGCTGGCGGCTGGTTGGGGGTGGATGGATGGATGGATGGACAGACAGAGGGATGGGCGGGGGGATGGATGGACGGATGGACAGACAGAGGGATGGGCGGGGGATGGGCCACAGCAGGTGAACGGAGGGGAGTTACAGGGGGCTGTGCTTCAGCAGTACAGGTGCGGGGGGGGGGGGAGGGATGGGAGGTGGGAGATGGGTGAGGGCAGGGGTGAGGATGGAGGAGGCCGCAGAAGGGTTGGGGGACGGTCAGACAGATGCCTGGAAAGAGGGGTGGGGGCTGGGCAGAGGGTGGGAGGGTGGGTGGAGGATGGGCAGCCCAGGTGGGTGCGTGGACGGATGGGTGGATGAATGGGTGGATGAGTGGTTGGGTGGATGGGTGGGTGGTTGGGTGAGTGGATGGGTGGGTGGTTGGGTGGGTGGGTGGATGGGTGGTTGGGTGGATGGGTGGGTGGGGGGGTGGGGGGGTGGGTGTCGTGTGAGTGGCGGCTGTGCGGGTGGAAGGACGGAGCATGGGCAGTGGATGAGTGGGGTGAAGGTGGGTGGGTGATGGGCAGGTGAATCAGAGGCCCAGACCACAGTGCCCACCCGAGTGGTCATGGGTTGGTAGGGCTGGAAGGGCCACGTCACCTACCACTCCTGGGTGGCCACCCCCACCATCCCCTCTCCCCTCCCCCTCCAGCCCCCCATCCTCACTCTCCAGCCCCCCCATTCTACCCTCCAGCCGTCCTCTGACTCGGTGTCAGTGGGGACAGCCAGGCCCCTGTTTGGAGCTGATTGCCACAAGCTGATGAGGATGGTCCCGTGGGCTGCTGCACCCTCAGTCCCTCTTCTCCGGAGGGGTCTCGGGGTGACCCCGGGCTGGGAGGGTGGTTTTGGGGAAGTTGCTCCAGGGCCTTCTCTGCCAGGACGCTCCTGCCGCCCAGCCCCAAGCTTTCCTCACAACCCTGGGTGTGAGGGCCTCGTGGCGCTGCCTGCACAGCCCTGCGGGACGGCGCCCCTCTGAGCGCCCACCGAAGCCGCTGCCCAAGCCCGACCTGGCCCAGGGGCGGCTGCACCAGGGCCTCCTCGCTGTCCCCCAAGCACTGGTCACCTCACTCGCCCTCCGCCTGTACGGCCGCCCCATCCTCCGTCCCTTCTCCCGTCACCATCCCCGTGACCCCCAGCAGGCCTCCACCCCCCTCGGGGTCTCAGCACCATCACCAGCGCCCTCGGGGGTGGCAGGGGGCGGGCACCTCTGGCCATCCCACTGCCAGGCCATGGCTCCTCTCATCGGTCCCGCCCGCAGGCCGCGTGTGCTTGCCTCCAGGGGTGTCCCGGGGGCTGGTCAGAGGGCCATGGAGGCCAGACTGTGAGGCGGTCAGGGGACAGGGAGGGCCTTCCCAGCCCACCCCCCCGCAGCCTCCCTTCTCCCGCTCCCAGGACAAGGCTGTCTCCTCTGAGGCCCCACAGCGGCCGCCCACCTTCCTGGGCCCCATCCTCACAGCAGCTGCCCTAGAGGCCTGGTGTCCTCGCTGCACTAGCGGCTCGTGGCCACCAGGGGGCCTCTGACATTAGCAGCCGCAAGGGTGCGGGGCGGCAGCTCTGAGTCAGGGTTTCTCTCTGCCTCTGCGGCGGGGGAGGGCAGCAGCCCGCCCTGCTCCTCTGCCCCAGGGCGGGGCGGGAGGCTGGGGCTCCTCCGAAAAGCCGCGGGGCAGGTGGTGTCCCCCACAGGGAGCTTCCCAGCAGGGCCGTGCCTTCTCCTCCCTGGTCGCCCCCGGCTTGCCCCTTTAAAGAAAACGGTCCCCTCCCCCAGCTCCTGATCCAGAACCCTCAGGAGGGGCAGAGAGGACCCCTGCCCCACGCCCTCCGGAGGAAGGAGGGCTGAGCGGGCCCTGCTCAGCTGGAGGGCATTCTGTCGGGGACCCCAAGCCCGGCTCCGGCACAAGGCGGAGCCCAGCGGGGTCCCTGCACCTGCGGCAGCCCAGGTCCCTGCGGGGACAGGGGGGTCTCCACCGGGAGGGTTCGCAGGTTCCTCACAGCCCAGACATGGCAGGAGCCTCGAACCTCGAACCAGTGGCCCTTTCCTGAGATTTTCTACCAATTACATCAGCACCACCCCCTCCCGCCCACCACACTGGTCCACGGCTGGCCTTTGTCACTGAGCAGCCCATGCCCAGGCCTGGCCGAGCGGGCGGACACCCAGGGCCCTGCTCCCCAGGCCAGGAGGCCGAGGGGCCCTGCTGGACACCCGCTCCTGGGGCCTCCCTCCCACTCAGCCCAGGGCGCTGGATACAGTCACCCTGAGGCCTATTCATGGCCACAAGCCAAGCCTTGAACACAGACATCAGGACTCAGCTCTGACCTCTAAGTGACTTTGAACCCAGAAATCACTGACCCTGGTCACACTGAGCCCTGACCCTGGTCATACTGACCCTGACCCTGGTCACACTGAGCCCTGACCCTGGTCACCCTGACCCTGACCCTGGTCACACTGACCCTGGTCACACTGACCCTGACCCTGGTCACACTGAGCCCTGACCCTGGTCACACTGACCTTGGTCACACTGACCCTGACCCTGGTCACACTGAACCCTGACCCTGGTCACACTCTGAGCCCTGACCCTGGTCACCCTGACCCTGACCCTGGTCACACTGACCCTGACCCTGGTCACACTGGCCCTGACCCTGGTCACACTGGCCCTGACCCTGGTCACACTGACCCTGACCCTGGTCACACTGAACCCTGACCCTGGTCACCCTGACCCTGACCCTGGTCACACTGACCCTGACCCTGGTCACACTGACCCTGACCCTGAACACTGAGCCCTGGGACTGACGTGGAGTGAGGGTCCTCAGCATCCCTGACCCTTCCTGGGCCTCCAGCCGGGGGCGGGGCGGAAGGCACAGTGAGGTCCTGGCCACTACTCGGTGCCCTCTGCACCGGAGGCAGAGGGGCAGCTACCTCCCAGCGGGACAACCACCTGTGACGGGACCGGCCACGCTCAGCTCCAGGTGGGACACAGCGCCCAGCGGAGCGGGGCCGCCCTGTGCCAGCTCGGCCCTCAGAACCTCAGGCCCGGCCTGTGGGAACAGGCAGGAGGGGAGAGAGGGCTATTTGGGGAAGGACCCCGCCAGCGCCTCTGGCGAACCTCAGCCTCTGAAGGACCACGAGGCTCCGAAGTGCTCCCTTCTCCAGGAAGTCCTCCCCCCCTCCCCCCCGTTGGCCAGCGGGGCCTCCCTGTGTCCCGGGCACATCACAGGCACCACAGCCCAGCCTCTCGCCTGCCCTGGGCCTGGGGCGAAGCCTCACCTCACTATTTTTTTATTTACTATATATATATATATATATTTAATATATTTTATTGATTTTTTACAGAGAGGAAGGGAGAGGGATAGAGTTAGAAACATCGATGAGAGAGAAACATCAATCAGCCAGCTGCCTCCTGCACACCCCCCACTGGGGATGTGCCCGCAACCAAGGTACATGCCCTTGACCGGAATCGAACCCGGGACCCCTCAGTCCGCAGACCGACATTCTACCCACAGAGCCAAAGCAGTTTCGGCCTCACCTCACTATTGCGCCGGTCACTGGGGGGACACCAGACAGGCTGTGGGAGGAAGCGGGGGCTCAGGACCAAGTGCTGGGAAGAGTTTAGGCCCCGGAAAGTCTGGGGGCGGGAGAGACCCCCTTTCACAGGCCCCGCCCAGCCCAGGACCAGGCGGCTGAGCCCACGCGAGGGCGGGCGCGTGGGTGGGCGCGGGCGCTCCCAGCTCCCTGGCCGCCGGCCGCGGAGCGCGGAGCTGCGGGAGCACAGCCGGGTTTATGTAACCGGCCGCCCGCCCCGGGGAGCGGAGGTTGGTGGCTTCAGGCTATTTTCATCTGCTCTTCACACGGCTGGGGTGCGAACCAGCGTCAGCGCCGGGTTTCCTGGCACCCCTGGGGCCGGCGGAGGGAGTGCAGGTCGGGGAGAGGCCCGGGCTCCCGGCCGGCGGGGCGCGGGGAACCCCTGGGCGTTCTGGGCCCTGCAGCCTGGCAGCCGGACCGGCCCCCTGGCCCTCCACGGCCCTTGGGGACACACCGGCTCAGGGAGGGGTGACTCGCCCAGGGTCACAGCCAGGGCGGGGCGGGGCGGGCCCTGGGCTGGCCTCCGAGGCGCGTCTTCAATCACAGGGGCGGGAGGGCCCGCCGTGTGGGTCTCAGCGGGCACGTCCAGGCACTGAGGGAGCCCGCTCTGCTCATAGGCTGGCCCCGATCCCTGGTCACCGACGGAGCCCTGACCCTGGTCACAGACTGAGCCCGGATCCCTGGTCCCCGATAGAGACCTGACCCTGGTCACAGACGGAGCCCCATTCCTGGCCCCTGGCTGAGCCCTGACCCTCATCACACCCTCACCAGACCCTGAGGATGGACATCAGTTGGCCAGTTTCCATTAGCCCCTCTGATGGGGCCTGGCGCCCTGCTCACACAGCCCCCCCCCCCCCCCCCCACGGCCCTGGTCTGAGACAGCGGCTGCCCCAGTGTCCCCCCGGGCCCCCCCTGGGCTTAGCAGGACGCCGGCGGCTCTGGGCGCTCCCAGTGGCGGGAGATTAAGCATTTAATAAGCAGCCGGGAAAATCAATGCGGACAATCAGAGGATCAGCAGCCGCAGAGCAGAGCCTGGAGGCGGCCGCCGGCCACTGCTCCCACCTCACTCCCCGCGGCGGCCCCTGCTCCCTGGCCTCTCAGGCGCTCCTGCCCCCACCCAGGGCCCTGCCAGGCCCCTAAGACAGGGTGTCCACACCGTAGCCTGTGTGCTCTCATGGCCGGCCCCATGGAGGCACCGGGGTCCGCAGGGATCCGGACGCGCCTGGTCTCCAGGGGGCCACCACGCCCAGTCCTCTCTGTCCCCAGCTCTCACTGGGGGGAGGGGGGCGGGGGCCTGACCTGGACACAGCCCAGCCTGGGGGCCGGGTGGTCAGACAGACACACACACATGGAGGGGCAATAGGTACACGCCCTCCACCCCCGGTTGCTCAGAGGGCGGTCTCCGGCCCTGGGGCCCACAGGCAGGTGACATTCTGGGGGTGGCCCAGGGGCCCTCACTGCCTGTGGTGAGTGTGGGCTGGGCCGCGGCCTCGGCCCAGGAAGCCCTGTGTGCCGCCCTATGGGCCCCTCAACGTGCTGAGGCTGTGACGCCCCACAGGGGGTGGCCCCCACAGGGGCGCCGGGTTCCAGTGAGAGGGCTCAAGGCCAGACCCCAGAGGCCCCCTCACCTGCCCGAGCTCGGCCCCGCTGGGTGAGGTGAGGCCCAGCCCGGGCCTCGGCGAGGCGGGCTGGTGGCCACCTCTGTTCCCGCACCGGCCAGAGCAGGACACCGCGGGGGGCGGGGGGGGCAGGGCCTGGAGCACACCCCCCGAACCCGCCCCAGAGGGGCCCACAGGCCCGTGGGAGGCCCGTGAGTCCATCTCTCTGTGGACAAGCCCCCCTCCCCCGCTCAGCCTCCTGCACCCGCCCGCCTGCAGGAGGCGCCCTGCCGGAGGAGGGGCAGGGAGCACGGGCCCGGGCGTCCTGGAGCCTGGCCGCGCTCTCTGCGGTCAGACCGTCAGCGCCGCTGAGATGACCTCGGACCTCCGGGTGTGAGCCAGTCTGTCCTGGGCTTCGCCGCCTTCGGGGCTCCCCGTTTCCTCCCAAAGAAACCCCAGGACCAGCCGAGGCGCCCCTGCCTCACCTCCGCCTCCGGCCCCCAGCAGGCGCCCTGTCCCGGGGCCCGCTGCTGCCTCGGCCGGACACCTGCTCTCTCTGGGCCGCGTCCCCTTCAGGCAGGACCCTGTCCTCCCAGCAGCGAGGGCGGGGGGGGGGTCACCCTCTCCCTGAAGCCCACGTGCCATTGGCGGGGGAGAGCCAGGGGGAGGGCAGGAGGCGAGGAGGGGGAGGGGAGGAGTGATGGGACTCCGGGAACAGATGCTGACATTCGACAACGAGGGGACGCTCGCGCCTCTATAAGGACATGTTGACATTTTGTGCAACACGGACGTGGCGAGACCGCGGAGCGAGGGCGGGCGCCCCCGCCGTCTCCTTCCCCCTCTGACCCCGGCCCTTCCCGTCCCTGCCCGCCCGCTCGGAGCCCCGTACAGCAGGGCAGGGCGGCCCAGCCCAGGCCGGGGTCTCCCAGAGGAGCGGAGGGAATCTGCATGTCATTTGCATATGATTTGCATTCCGGTCACAGGTGGCATCAGTCTTCCAGCTCCCGCGGTTGCTTCCTGGAACTGCAGCCTGGAGGCCTGGCAGAGGTGTGGCTGTGGGACGCAGCAGAGGGGCACTCGGGACACTAACGCACAACATTTGCTCAGCGCTCTGCAATTTACATAACAAAGCCAAACATTTAAATCACTTCACTCTCCGCTGACATTGGAAAGGAGGAGGTCAGGGAGCCTCATCTCCTCCTGGAAGGCAGGGAAGTGAGGCTGGATAACGCGACGTCACCCGGCTCAGATCTGGGTCCCGCAAATCCTCACCTGCTCTTCCCAGCTGCCAGCCTGGGAGGCTTGGTCTCCAGCACCAGCCCTCTGCCCATAGCCTGAGGGGAGATGGTGGTGGTGATGGTGGTGGTGATGATGGTGGTGGTGATGGTGGTGGTGATGGTGGTGGCAGTGGTGATGGTGTGATGACAGTGATGAGGATGGGGTGGTGCTGGTGGTGATGATGGTGGTGATGGTGAGGGTGGTAATAATGGTGATGGTGGTGGTGGTGATGACCATGATGAGAATGGGGTGGTGATGGTAATGGTGGTGATGGTGGTGATGGCGATGGTGGTGGCAGTGATGGTGATGGTGATGATGAAGATGGGGTGGTGGTGGTGGTGATGGTAATGGTGATGGTGATGGTGGTGGCGGTGATGGTGATGATGAGGATGGGTGACGGTGGTGGTGATGGTGGTGATGGTGGTGGTGGCGGCAATGGTGATGATGAGGATGGGGTGGTGATGGTGGTGGCAGTGGTGATGGTGTGATGCCAGTGATGAGGATGGGGTGATGGTGGAGATGGTGGTGGTAGTGGTGATGGTGTGATGCCAGTGATGAGGATGGGGTGATGGTGTTGCCAGTGATGAAGTTGGGTGACGGTGGTGCTTGGTTCTGGTGATGACAAAGGTGACACTGGTGATGATTAAGAGAACAGATCTGCCTGGTCTGATGACTCACGGCTCCAGGAACAGAGTCGGTGGCCTTGGTGCTTTCGGAGCCAGGGGCTGGCTGACGGCTGTCCGTCTGCAGTGGCTCCTCCCACCCTCCAGCTGGAGCGCGGGCAGGGCGCCGTGCTCGCTCTGCACTGCCCGTCCTGCTCTCCTGGCAGCCCCTTCAGCTCGGCGTCCGCTCCCGCCCGGCCGAGGCCAGGCTTCCTGACTTCAGTGTCCGGTCCAGCCCCTAGCTCAGGGCGGGGGTCCGGCTGCCTCCCTCAGCACCGCCTGAGCGGCCGGCACGGTCCGATGTGGAGACAGGAGATGCAGGCACAGCTCCTCAAACTCCAGAACCCCGTCCCTCGAGGCCTTCCTCCCCTTCGCCCTGGGCGGCCCACCGCTCCTGCCGCCGCCGCCGCCCGGCTCACCGGCTGCGGCCCACGGCGGCCACGGCCGCTCCAGAGCGGGCCTCTCGGTCCCGGGTGCTCGCAGCGGCAGCGGGCGGGAGGCCGGGGGCCGGGGCCGGACGCAGCTCAGAGGGAGACGCGCTGGTGAATGGCAGGACCGCCTGCCAGACGGCACTGGGCACCTGGAAATCAAACCCACAGCCACGCTACCGCCAGTGTCCGGGGAGACGGAACAGTGCAGTTAGGACATTAGGGGCCACGGGGAGAGCGTGCCACACCGGAGCGGGAGGGCGAGCGAGTCCCAGCCAGGTCAGAGAGAGGAAGTTACCCGCAGAGAGGGAAGACAGACAGACAGACAAGGCCCCGCGGCCCCAGCTCCCATTCACTCCGTTCTGGCCCTGGGCGGAGGGCGGGGGGTGATGCTGATGTCAGGTGGGTGGTGGGAGTCCCGGGCGTGTCTCCTGCAGGGGGTGGGGTGGGGGTGGGGTGGGCAGGCTCGGCCTCAGCTCTGGTCCCCAAGGTCATGGTGCCAGCGGCCAACTCCTTCCTCGGGTCTGTGCCCCTGCAGGCCGCCATTGCAGTCCGGCCCGGCCCAGGAGGTGCAGGGTGAGCTGGCGCCTGGAGGACCTGGTGCCGGAGGGAGGGGACAGGAGCGTGGGGGGGAAGAGCCGGTGCTGGGGCGGGGTGCCTGGGGACAGGAAGGGGCTCCGGTGGGTGCGGGAGGAGGATGTGCCAGGCTCAGCACACGCCCACGCCCACGCTCCCCGAGTCTCAGAGCTCACCCTCCCGCGGTGCCAGAGCGGGCAGGCGGATGTGGGTCACTAACGGGGCCGCGACTGGGCCCCCCCCCCGACCTCCTTAGTGCCCGCGGCCCTGGCACCTGAGGGCCCAGATTTAGACGCGCGAAGAACACTCCCCGGCCTGGGAAGGTGGGCGGCCACTTCCCACACCCGGAGGAAGGCCGGACTCTCCCGCTCCCCGCCCGCTCAGGGGGTCCGGCCCAGCCCCACGCCCCCCCTCCTCAGACCCTGCCCTGCCGCTCACCTCTCCCTGCTGACCCGAGAGGCTGCCCCGGGAGGGGAGCGGACTGGCCGGCCGGAGCCTGTGGGCGCCGGGCTCCAGGCTGGTGTTCGGCTCCCCTGGGCCCCCCGCTCCGCCCCTTCCTCGCCCAGCGGCGTCCTGGGGGCTCCCCGAGGAGGCGGGCGGCCCAGCACCCTCAGCCCTCGCCTCCCCGCGGTCCTGCCTCATCCTCTGTCTCGCCCCTCGGGTCCCAGGCGGCTGCTGAGCTGGAATGGCCAGGGGCAGCAGGGAGCATCTCCCCTCCGGAGCCCCCCCCCCCCCTCCCCCCGCCTGACCGCCGCCACCCGGCCCTCTTCGCCTCGTCCAGATCCGCAGCCCGGGCGCCTGCTAGCTCCGGCCGTCGGAGCCAAAGCGTCACCCAATCAATTAGCAAGTCTCTCCTCACAGGGCGTCAGCACAGCTCGCCGGCGGCTGCACAGGCTGGCGCCCGCGTCTGCCCCCCCCCCGTCACCCCCCCCCGGGCCTGCTGGCTGGGACCCCGGAGGTCCCGGCCCTGGTTCCGGCCCCCTGGCCCGCGGTGCCCTCTGAGGGTGCAGAGCGGTGCAGCCCAGAGGGGAGGGCCAGGCTGGAGTCACCCCCCTGCACGGGGCGGGTGTCAGCCCAGCCGAGGTCAGGCACAGCGGCTGCTCCATCCACACGTGGCTTGCCCTGGAGGCTGCCAGTCTAATGTGTGTGGGGGGTGCCTCTGCCCTCTGTCCCCCAGAGGGCTGATGGGGGACAGGGCCCAGGCGAGAAGTGGGAGCCTGGGAAGCAATAGGAGGGGGCGGTGCTGGGGGCCCGGCGTCTGCCACGTCATGGTGACAAGGACCCTGTGCCGCCGAGGGCACCGCTGCCTGCACCCAGCCACCCTCAGGAACCGGGTCTGAGGCTGGAAACCCACTCACACATTCAGGAGCAGTTTCCTCACCCCCAGGCTCCCCCAGCTCTCTGTCCTGGTCAACCTTCCCCACTCTGACCCTGGCCACACGCTGAGCCCTGACCCTGGTCACTCTCGGCCCTGGCCTCCCTGCACAGCCCCTGGCACAGTTTGGCTGCGGGCGGTGGGGACCCTGCTCCTGTCTCGGGGGGAGAGGCAGAGCCCACACTGAACGCTCAGTGACTCACTCGGCTCCTCCTCGCTTTATTTTTATCCCCATCCAGCCCTATAAATACAGCGATGATCACCAAACAGCCAATACGCCCGGTGCTCCCACCCTGGCGCTGGCCACGGTCACCGGGGAGAGCTCTGAGCAGCACACCCACACGGCGGGGCCCGGGCCAGAGGGGCAGCTGGCGAGGGGGGGAAGAGGGGGAGGGGCAGATTCCAGGCTAGGTTGGGGGGGGGGGAATCCGGTGAAAAATAAGTCCGTCTCACTCCTCACTGCTCCTGAGGCCACGCTGTGTGCCAGGCACCCCACTGACCCGGGGGCGGGGGGTGGGGGTGGGCAAACACACAGACTGCTCCGAGGAGACCGTCCCAGTGGGGAGCACCCACGCCTGCAGGGGCGGTGGTGCCGGGATGCGCCCAGCGGCCCTGGTTGCTGGGAGGGGAGAAGCAAGGGCTTACTGCCCCTGCCTGGCGGGTCTGGGGGTGCACTTGGTCCAGGGCGCCCCGGGGTGCCCGGCTCACCCTCCGTGGACATGGCATCTGCCCTGGCCCAGGCGTGTGGGTCTGCGCAGCCCGGAGCTCTGCAGCCCCTGAGGGCGGCTGGCAGGTGTCAGGAAGCTGCCCGGACCTGGGCGAGGAGGAGGGTGTGGGGATGGCAGCGGCATGGAGGACCTCGGTCAGGGTGGGCCCTCTCCGGCCCCAGCTGTGGCTCTGGGCTCCCATGGGCGCTGGGAGATGAGCGTGCGGAGCGCGAGCCCAAGGCTCCCAGGCCCCCAGGCCCCGCCTCCCTGTCACCAGGAGGGCGGGCGCGGGCCTGGGGGGAGGGTGGCCTGGGCTGGAAGCCCCCCAGGCAGAGCGGGGAGGGAGGGCGCCCTGCGCTGCAGCTGCTCGGTGGAGGGGCCGCCATTGAAGGCACAGGGAGGCCTGGCTCGTGCCAACTTCACCTTCAAGGTCACCTCACGCCGATGGGGAGAGACTGAGGCTGGGCCGTGACAGTAACCGCCTCCCCCATGGCTGGGAAAGGGCTGGGGCGCTAGGGGGAGAGGGCTCAGGGGCCCAGCCGACCGCCTTTCCAGGCCGTTTCCGGCTACAGGCGCGGGGCACTCTGGGACTTGTAGTCCCTGGTGCACTACGTCCCCGGCGCGTCGGGAGCTCTGCGGCCATTGGCTGACGCCTGGCGCCGGGGGGCGTGGCCTCTGGGTGTTGGGCCTCTCGGAGGGGCCCACCGTGCGGTTTGGGTGCCGGCCCCGCCCCCGCGCCGCTCCTCCCGCCGGAACGCACGGTGCGCGCCCCCAGCTTCCCAGGCCCAGGTGAGGCGGCGGCGCGGCGCGGCGGCCCCGGCCCCGGAAGGCCGCGGAGGTGGGAGTGGGGCGGGGGGCGATCGGCGGGGCGGGGCGGGGCGGGGCGGGACCCAGCCGAGGGCGCGTGCGGCAGGCTGCCCCTCTCCGACCCCGCAGCGGGTTTGAGGCTCAGGTGTCGGGGCGCCGGGCCTTGGAGGGAAAGCCGGGCCCCGTGCGCTCCCTCCGAGCCTCCCTGCCCTCCTCGTCCGGCTCCCTGGGTGCTCCGTGGAGCTGGGTCGGGAGCTGGGGCCTGGCACTTGGGGAGCCGCCAGGGGCTCGGTTTGTGCCTCCGCCAGGGTGGCCTCCAGGGTCTCCACGTCACCAGTGTCGCTGCCCCGGTACTCTGCGCCGTCCATTGTGGTGGCCACTGGCCTCGCGGGGCGCGGGTGTGCGACTCGGGCCTCTGCAGAAAGTCCGGCACACCAGGCTGCTGAGCGGGGCCTGCAGCTACCCAGCCACCCCAGCCATCCCAGCCATCCCAGCCACCCCAGACACCCAGCCACCGAGTCATCCAGCCACCCAGCCATCCCAGCCACCCAGCCACCCAGCCATCCCAGCCATCCAGCCTCCCAGCCTCCCAGCCTCCCAGCCTCCCAGCCATCCAGCCTCCCAGCCTCCCAGCCTCCCAGCCTCCCAGCCGCCCAGCCGCCCAGCCGCCCAGCCTCCCAGCCATCCAGCCTCCCAGCCTCCCAGCCTCCCAGCCTCCCAGCCTCCCAGCCGCCCAGCCGCCCAGCCGCCCAGCCTCCCAGCCATCCAGCCTCCCAGCCTCCCAGCCTCCCAGCCTCCCAGCCATCCAGCCTCCCAGCCGCCCAGCCGCCCAGCCTCCCAGCCTCCCAGCCGCCCAGCCGCCCAGCCTCCCAGCCTCCCAGCCGCCCAGCCGCCCAGCCTCCCAGCCTCCCAGCCGCCCAGCCGCCCAGCCGCCCAGCCGCCCAGCCGCACCTGCTCCTGCCCTCGGTTCGGCGAAGTAGACCCTTGGGGACGAACCAGCTAAGACAACATGGAAGCACCCTCTGCACAGTTAACCTGGCTGCTCTGGCTGAAGGGAGCACAGCCTGACCCGGCGGGAGCTGTGCGCCCCGGGGCCTGGGACGCAGCCGTGGAGCGGCCCATCCCCAGCCAAGAACTGCCGACTGCCCCCCGGAGATTACAGCCTTGTTGGCCACACAGCGGAGTCCCACCCAGCCCCCGCCCCGCCCACTGGCCTGTCCGTCCTGCTCCCCTGTAACCTCCCCCCTCCCACCCAGTCAGCGGCGCTTGGGGGTGCAGAGCAGAGGTCTGTGGGGGGCCTGCTCTCCCCACGCTGCCGGCAGGACCGGGATAAACGCTCACCCAGGACTCGCCCCGCCGGGTCTCCGCTCAGCCGGCTGCAGCAGCCACAGGCGGCCGGACCCAGGCTGGCTGGTTACACTTCCTCACCTGCCCGCTCCCGTCCCAGCAGGCCCGGCTCCCTCCCTGACCCGCCTCTCCCTGCCTGTGTCCGGCTCAGGGCGTCTCCTGTCCAGCGTTCCATGTCCCGTCCGTGTGCCCGATGCTCGCGTCTGCTCTATCTTCAGTCCCTGGGAGGCAGGCCTGGGGGTTGTGCACCCCACGGCAGACAGAGTGTTAGGGTGAAGGATACGGATGAAGGTTGTCGGTATTGGAGTGTTCCGGCCTTTTAAAGAAATATATTTTTACTGATTTCGGAGCGGAAGAGAGAGGGACAGAGAGACAAATGTCAACGATGAGAGAGAATCATTGACCGGCCGGCTGCCTCCTGCACGCTCCACACCAGGAATCGAACCGTGACCTTCTGCTTCCTAGGCTGATGCTCATTTTAGCATGCTTTCCCGTGGCGAGCCTCCCGGTGTGTGTCCTCGGCAGGAATCTGGCGCCACAAATGCCTGCCGAGGCCAGTGGAGGTCAGGAGCCAAGTCGTGATTGCAAATGTGGGAGATGAGCAAACCCCGGAAGGCTTCCTGGAGGAAGCGGGGCCTTCGTGGGACCACCAACACTCTCTCCCTCTGTTGGCCTGGATGCCCTGTGTCCAGGCAGCTCGCCTGGTGCGTGCTCCTCTGCAGACCCCGTGTGGGTGCCCAGGCACAAGAGTGTGTGGGCTCGGGGTGAGCAGGGTCCCCAAGTCCTTCCCCGCCTCTCCTGAGGACGAAGGCGGGTCTGGCTCCAGCCAGGTCTTCCCTGAATGGCCCCAGCAGAGAGAGTCCAGTTTCCTGCACACCCCATGTGCTTGGTTTTTAAAAAAATGTTTTTATTGATTCCAGAGAAAGGGAGAGGGGGAGAGAGATGGAAACATCAGTGATGAGAGTCACTGATCGGCCGGCTGCCTCCGGCATGTCCCCACACGGGATGGAGCCCACAACCCAGGCATGTGCCTTGACCGAGAATCACACGGACCTCCTGGTTCATAGGTCAACGTTCAGCCACTGGGTCCCGGTGGCCGGGCACGTCCATGTGTGTCCTCAGCAGCCCGGCGATGCCAGCCCTCTGCCGGGAACGCCCGTGGACTCCCGCCCCTGCCAGGCCGTCACTCGCCCGGCGCACCAAGCCGACTTTCAAGAACATAATGAATTCCACCACGGGTGGAGGCAGCACAGCCAGCTGAGCCCTGCAGCCCCACGGCCTTCACAGGAGAGGAGACGAGCCAGCCCTGCCCTGGCCGCCCGGTCAGGTGCCCGACACCAGCCGGAGCAGCCGGCGCGCGCTGCCTGGGAGGCAGTCCGCATGCCGGTGCCGGTGGGGGGGGGGGGCTCTTGTTTGTGCCTCTGATTTCCCCGGAGAGGAGGAGGGCCCAGCCCTGACTGCGTTAGCGCCTGGCAGGGGAACAGGGAGCCCCCCACCCCCGCCCTCCAGGCAGCATTGCAGCATCTTAACCATAGGGTCCTGACCGGTGTCCCTCATCAGTTCGTCCGGAGCCCCGACCTGCCTGACCCGCAGCCACCGGGAAGGGGAAGGGGAGGGCGTGATTGCTGACACGGACACGGTGGCTCGGGCCTTTGGGGGCTCAGAGGCTGCCCAGGCACAGCTGCCCTCGCTGAGCGACTCCGGCTCCCACGTGCCCTGCCCCGTGGAAGGGCGCGGCCTGCCCTTGAGGGGGCTGGCGGGAGGCAGGAAAGCTGACCGTTGTCTGCCCGGCCCTCGCTAGCCGGCAGGTCAGGCCTGAGTAACTGAACAGTCACGGGCCCGTGGGGACCGGGCGGGGGCGGGTTTGCACCCAGCGCTCCGGCCCAGCATCCCCGCTCTGCTGCTCCGGAGGCCGCTGGGAGAGCGTGCACAGGGGAAGTGCACCGGTCTCTGCCATAGACTCACTCCGCCCCCCCCCCACCCCCCCGGCTTCCCCCGGGCCGGCTCCTCACGGAGCCCAGGCCGAGGGCGAGGAGGCCGGCCCGGAGAGTTTCCCCCGGAGCGGCGGCTGGTCCCGGGGAGGCGGGTGGCGGTGGGCGGAAAAGCTCACCGCGGGCTGTGGCAGCTCTCCCTGACCCCTGGGGCGGGGGCCGGATGCCGTGCTCAGGCATCCTGTGTGCCAAGCGGGCCCTGGCTGTGGTCTGGGTGCAGGCTGAGCCTACACTGCCCGGGAAGCTGGGACGGAGGGCCCCCTGCCTGACCTGGCACCTCTGGCTGCCCCCCGCCTCCACGGGGTCTTCGGCAGGGACGTCTTGTTAAAACTCGCAGCCCCATCCGTCTCCCACGCCCAACAGCCCCGGCCTCTTCCTGGGCGTGGCTGCCCGGAGCCGGGCCGGGAGCAGCGCCAGTGAGCTGGCTCCCCCGGCCTCCTTCCGCCAGTGCCCGCTGCCCAGCACTGACCCGGGCGGGGGCGGGCGGGCGGGGGTCTCCTGCTGCCTGGTTCCGTCCGGAAAGCCTGCAGCCGCCGGGCGGACGCTCTGTCCCCGTCTCTCGCCTTCACGGTCCTGCTCTCCTTGCCAAGGGCAGCTCTGCGCCCGCTCCCCGCTGTGCCCCGGCGCCGCCTCCCTCCCTGGCTGCCCTGCGGGGCCGTGTCCTGGCTGCCCGAGCCGCCCCGGGAGTCCGCTCTCTGCCCCCACCCAGCACCCTGCCTGCCCCAGTCCCTCAGGGTCAGCGCCGGGAGGGCCGCAGACACGCAGCCTCACGTGGCAGGTCCCTCGTGGCGTTGTCACTGGTTTGTGTCGGCTCCCATGCACTCTGCCTGGGCCACCCGTGTCCTCTGTCCTGTGGGCCTGGGGCAGGAAGAGCACACAGTAGGTGCTCAGCACACAGTCGGGGCTCGAGCTTGCAGTTGGAAAGGACTGTTGCTCAGCCAGCGGCACCGTCTGCTGGGCCTTTGAGGGGCACTGCCCGCAGGGGTGAGGGGCACTGCCCGCACGGAGGGGGGCCTGAGCAGGTGCTCCGAGCAAAGGGAGCTGGCCCTGGACTCTCCCTGTGGGAGGGGGCCAGGCCTGCAGCTCACTCCTCAGGCTCCAGGTTGGAGAGCTGGCAGGGCAGCGGGCACGTGTGGGGGCCCTGGGGGTGTTGCCACGGCCACTGACAGAGCAGGGCTGGGAGCAGAGCCCCATCGCCACCCTTCCCGCCCCCCCCCCCATCTTCCTCCAGGGCCCGTGCAGCGGAGGTGGGGCCTGCTGGCTGGCCTCCCTCTGGTCCCGTGTTCCAGGGGAGGAGCCTGGGAGGTCAGTCAGGTTGACGATGACCTTTGCCCCCAGCAGCCTCAGCATGGACGGCGCCGCTGGTGTCTGTCATTGGGTTTAATGCTTTGAGCTGCCTGTCCGCAGACGTGCAGTGTCAGAATAACCCCAGCCCCCATGTCCCCGGACCCTGTCCCCATGGTGCCTGCAAAGCCTAGTTCAAGTTCACCTGGGACGGCCTCTTCCCACCGCCCCGCCTCTCCTTCACGGTGAACGAGTCTGAGGTCTTGTTTTTAAAAAAAGTATTTTGATTTCAGAGAGGAAAAGAGAGACAGAAACGTCAGTGATGAGAGAGCATCATTGATTGGCTGCCTCTGGGGTGCCCCCCACTGGGGATCGAGCTGTGATCTCCTGGTTCATAGGTTGACACTCGACCACTGAGCCACGCCGCCAGGCCGAGGCCGCCCTCCGTGGCCGTCTGGGGACAGCTCCCCGGCCTCTGCTTCCTGAGGCGACGCCTTCAGACACGAGGCCTCCAGGAGACGCCTCCGGGGTGCCCGGTTCTCACCGCGGCGGGCGCTGGGCGGGCGGGCGGGCGGGTCACAGCCGGGGCCGTGGCCTGGGCGCCTGGCGCAGGAGGCTGTGATGTGGCTGTTTGTCGCCGGTGCCGTGGCGGAGGCGGCCTGCCAGGCGTCTCCTCGGCGGTGGCTGCTTCCGCTGTAGCTGACAAGCCCCCGATGGCGCGCGAGGCTGTGACGGTCACTCACGGCGCCCACTCCCGGCCCCGCGGGCCCCGCCTGCGTCCTGCTATGCGGACGCACTCCGTCCTCTGCCCAGGCCGGCCCTGCTCCGAGGGGCTGCCCGCTCCCCTCTCCCTCGCCGTGGTGCCGCGGACTCGGTGCTCAGGGCCCAGGCCGTGGCTCCTCCTCTCCCGTGGGCGATTCTGCTCAGACAGCCGGGCCAGCCCCCCATCCCCCGTGGCCCGTGCGCGTCCGCGAGGTCCCCCTCCTCCCCGGCCCCTGACCCCCTCCTGGAAGCAGCGTGCTCGGAGCAGGCGCAGGTCCTGTTCCCGGGTCTGTGTGCCCGGTGCTCCCTGCTGTGGGCATCACAGTGTCTGAGAGGACAGGGGTGAGGCCGGGCACCACCCACACGCAGCTGGTGTGAGCCGTGTGCCTGCCCTGTCTGTGTGAGATGTAACTGAGTCACACACGTGCCTCCGGGCTCCGCTGAGGGGGAGGAGGGGGAGGAGGGGAGAGGGGGGAGAGGGGAGAGGAGGGGAGAGGAGGAGGGAGAGGGAGAGGAGAGGGGAGGAGAGGAGAAGGGGGAGGGGAGGGGAGGGGAGGAGGGACTGTACACAGCGGGGAGCAGGTGGTCCCCTCTCCGTAGCTCCTGGCCCAGCGGGAGGACAGTGCGAGCGGACCTGAGACCGGGTGCCGGTGTGGGAGCGTGGAGGAGGGAGTGTGGAGGAGGGAGGCGGCAGGGGAGGACGGGTTCCAGAGGAGCAGAGTGAGCGGCGCCCCTGAGCCAGGACCATGGACAGGTCTCAGCCGCACACTCCCTCCGCAGCAGGAGTGGCAGCAGCGGCTCACCGGCCTCTGACGGGGCCTGGGGCCTCGGAGGGCGGGTGCAGCCCCTGCCTGGGCCCTGGGCAGCCAGCTGCGCAGGTTTGGCCGGAGAGCCGGCTGCCGGCCGCGGTGAGGGCGGCCGTGGATGGGGGGCGTGAGGCTGGCAGGGGGGCCCGCCTGGGAGGTGCTGGCGATGGGGAGTGGCGCCGGTGAGCAGTGGTCTCACTGGAAAGCTGGTCTGTCCCTCCCCGGTGGGCGGCCTGGCAGCATGGGCCGCCAGCTTGGTCTGTCCTGGGGCCACGGCCAACGCCGTGGGGCCACCCCTGACCCAGGTGTCCAGGCCTCGCTGTGGCCTGTGGCCTGGAGGGGATGGCAGTGAACACAGCGCCCAGTGGCTGTGGGGGTGGGGGCAAGGCCAGGAGGCCGTCCTGGTCCCTGAAGGACAGGAGGGCTGATCCCCAGGCCCCGTCCCATCCGCTCTGGCCCCGGAGCCCCGTCCGGGCCCTCGAGGCAGGAGCTCTGTGCCGGCGAGGGTGGTGCTGCCGGCCCAGACCCTGGGCCCCTCGCGCCCTCTGCTGCCCTGCGCTCAGGTCTGGCCGCCCAGGGCCGGCGGCTCCCTCCCGGCTGTGGGGACGGTGCCAGGGGAGCCGGCGCCAGCCTGGGGCACGAGGCCGGAGGAGGCGGCGGCCGGGGCGGCCACGGAAGCCGCGCCATAGGAGGGTTCCTGGGAGCGACATTGTGCCGGCCGGTGTTTGGAATGGGGGGGCCGGTCAGGGCCGCTCCTGGCACCCAGACGGCCTGGCTCTGCGAGGCTCCTGCCCTGGCCTGCGGCCCCGCCCCCCTCCCCGGCCTCTGCCGCTGCCTCGCTGCCAGGGGTGCAGCTGGTGAGGGTCCGGGCTTGAC
>NC_140519.1:49054403-49149403 GCF_964339955.1 Pipistrellus hanaki | reverse complement strand
AGGTGATGGTGATGGTGGAGGTGATGGTGGTGATGGTGGAGGTGGTGGAGGTGGAGGTGGAGGTGATGGTGATGGTGGAGGTGATGGTGGTGATGGTGGAGGTGGTGGAGGTGGAGGTGGAGGTGATGGTGATGGTGGAGGTGATGGTGGTGATGGTGGAGGTGGAGGTGGTGGAGGTGGAGGTAGAGGTGATGGTGGAGGTGGAGGTGGAGGTGGAGGTGATGATGGTGGTGGAGGTGGAGGTGATGGTGATGGTGGAGGTGATGGTGGTGATGGTGGAGGTGGTGGTGGTGGAGGTGGAGGTGGAGGTGGAGGTGGAGGTAGAGGTGATGGAGGCGGCGAGACTGGGATGGATGGAGGAGAGCGCAGTGCAGCCGCTGCCAGGAGGGCACAGGAGTGTGGGACCTGAAGCTGCAGGGAGGCAGGGCTGGGAGGCCCAGGTGTTAACGGCCTTCCCTCTCTCTCTCTCTCTCTCTGCAGCAGGAGCGGCTTCAGCTGGACCACCTGAAAGCCCAGCTCTCGGACGCCATCCAGCGCTACGGCGCGGTGCAGACGGTGAGGCCCGTGGGAGGGTGCTGGGGGCAGTGCTGGGCCTCGCCCTCGGGCACCCATGCTGCCATCCTCGCGCCCGGGATGGGCTTGTGCGGTCCCCGCCCCACAGCAGAGGAAGGCCCGCAGGGCATGTGCAGGGAAGGGTGGGCCCTCGGGTGCGCCCAGGAGGTGTCCGCATGACAGCCTCCCAGCAAGTGGGGCGTCAGCTGTCGCCCTCCTGATGGCGGGGGGCCAGGCTGTCCCACGGCCCTCGTCCTCGGCTGGCGGCCGCGCCCGTTTCCCTGCCGCCCTGAGGGTGCGCCCTCCCCCGGGCGGCCGTGCCCGCTGCCAGGCATCGCCCGGGCACCCTGTCTGTCTGACTGTCGCTCCTCTCCTGCCTCCTGTTCTTCCCGGCCCCCTGCTGTCTCCCACAGGAAATCGCGGAGAAGTCCCGAGCTCTGCTTCCCGCAGCGCAGAGGGCTGGCCGGCAGCAGGTGGGTGCGGGCCTCGCCATGGCGTGGCGGAGGGGACCACAGGGTCCTGCTGGTGCCAGGGGAGAGCAGGAGGGGCTGAGGGAAGGGCCTTGGTCGCAGGGGTCGGCCTGGACAAATGGCCTTTTCAATAGTTGGCCTTGGACCACCGGCCTGTGTGGCTCAGTGGTTGTTTGTCAGCCTATGAACAGGAGGTCAAGTACGAGGCCTGACCCCCAGTGTGGGGCGTGCAGGAGGCAGCCGATCCATGATTCTCTCGCATCACGGATGCCTCCTCTCTCTCTCTGCCTTCCTCTCTGAACTCAATAAAAACATATGAAATAAAAGTTGGAATTGGACCTTAGGTCTGTGGGGGGCCTGGCCGGGGCCGTTGCTGGCAGAGCCTGTCAGACCTGCCCTCGCCTGAGGAGGGTGAGGGGCAGCCAGGGAGGGAGTGTCACTGGAGGCCCAGCCCCGAGGTCGGCAAACTCATCCGTCAGCAGAGCCAGAAACCAACAGCACAGCGATCGGCATTCCTTTGGAAGCCACATTTTTTAACTTCTTCTAACGCCACTTCTTCAACATAGACCCGCCCAGCCTGTGGTATTTTGTGGAAGAGCAGCAATCAAGGGGCCAGAGAGCCGCATGTGGCTCGCGAGCCGTAGTGTGCCAAGGGCGGGGCGAGGGATTGGGCGGGGCGAGGGATTGGGCGGGGCGAGGGATTGGATGAACGAGGGCGGGGCGAGGGATTGGGCGGAATAGCGGCTGACGAGATGGCAGTTGAGAATTTTCCAGAAGTGTCCAAACGCTTCAGCTCCACGGCGAATAGGATAAATGTGTCCGGTCACGTCGTCATAAAACTCTGAACGAGAAAGGCAAGAATAAAGTCTTCGAGCCGACGAAAGCCTCAGGAGGGAGTCACGTTCCGCAAAAAGGAGCAGGAAGGCTCACATCTGACTCCGAGGGACCGGGAGCCGGAGCCGGGGGAAGAGCCCAGCCTGAGGGAGCCGCCAGGTCCTCCCCCGACCAGGACGCCGGCCGCAGGAAGACTGTGAACTTGACTTTGCTAAGGCCAGCACGCCTCGCGAGGGCGGGGAGGCGGCCCGCAGAGCGGCGGAGGTGTCTGCACAGCTCGTGTCTGAGAAGGACGCACAGCGTCTGTCCACACAGAAGGCTGACATGCAAAGTGTCCCCTCGGGAGTTCGACCGGGAGACCGGAAGTGCGACCGCTCGCTCTGACGAGGGGGGCGATGCGGGATGAAGGCAGGCCCCGGCAGGCAGCCAGGAGGAAGGCCCGACGGGCCCCGATCACCGGCCCGGCCTGGGGACCCTGCCCATGGCGATCGTGCACCGGCCTCTAACGTGACGGTCTCACAGATCAGTAAGGACGAGGCGGCCCAGCCTGCGGCCGGCACGTGGCACACGGGGTGGGATGGGCACGTGCCTCAGCCTGTGCCGTTGGAAGGGGGCAAGGTGGACCCCCACCGCCTCGCACCCCCAAAATGACAGACATGGCAGTGCCTCGGGGACGAGGCTGGGCGCCTGGAAGTCCCTGCAGTGTGGGTGGGGAGGCCGTGGTTCCCGGGACACGGACACGCCGAGCCGTGCCTTACCGTGTCTTACCGTGTCTTACCGTGACGGCAGCTCCTCCCCAGGCAGTGCTCCCGGGAGCCGTGCCGTGCTCAGCGCCCGCCGCCCCGCTGCGTCCCGCAGAATTCCTTAGAGGACGCCGGCCTGCTCTGGGGGGGGGCTGTGATTTCCTGGAGGCCCGTGCGCTGTGCCCAGCGAGGTGACCCTCCGCCTCCACGCGGGTCTGCCCCCCCCCCCCCCCCCGGGGCCTGTGCGGCCGGCGGTCCAGCAGGAGCGGGGGGGGGGGGGGGGGAGCCCGAGGCCCGTGCCCCTCGCTGACCCTGCCAGGGGTGTCCTCCGGCCCCGGAGTGACCCTCGGGGTCGTCGTTCTCACGGGAAAGGACGCCCGCGGGCAGCGGGGCGCGCTCCTGCGTGGGGCCGGCCTCGGCCGGGGCGGGAGGCGGGAGAAAGCCGCCTTTGTTGCCGCCCGAGCTGGAAGCGCATCACAGGCTCCGCCGCCGGGCGCGCAGCTCCCACCGCTGAGCGGAGCCCCCAATCGGGCCTTTGTGCCGAGAAGAAGGGCGCTTTCTGGGCCGCCAGGAAGGGAAGGCTGCGGGGCTCAGCGCCCTCCCCGCCGCCGGCTCCTGTCCTGGGCCCGCCCCTCCCCAGGCCCGGCTCCTGTCCTGGGCCCGCCCCCTCCCCAGGCCCGGCTCCTGTCCTGGGCCCGCCCCCTCCCCAGGCCCGGCTCCTGTCCTGGGCCCGCCCCCTCCCCAGGCCCGGCTCCTATCCTGAGCCCTCCCCCTCCCCAGGCCCGGCTCCTGCCCTGAGCCCTCTCTTCCCCACGCCCCAGCCCCGGCCCAGCTCCCGTCCGGCCTGCTCACCTCGGTCCCTGCGGGGCAGCAGCTCTTGTTTGTGGACTTCCTGGTTTCCATGCCCAGCAAGCACATCTGGACGCTGGGCTCCCGCCGTCCAGGCGCTGTCCCCAGGCCTGGCCGGCCGCCTTCCTGTCCCAAACGTGCGGGAAGAACTGGACCCTGGATCGTGATCCTGCGTGGGGCTGGGGCGGGGAAGGGGGAGGGGAGGGGGGACAAGCATGGCCGTAGCAGTCGCCCAGGGGACCTGCTCACCATCGCAGGCCCCAGGCTGAGGGGTCCCTGACCCCTGGAGGCATCACCGGGAGGCGGGGCCCGGGGCGGCTCTGGGGCCTCTGCGTGGCCCCGGCTGAGGGGCTGGGTGCTGCGGCCAGGCTCGGGGTGGCCAGAGCCTGACGGGCTGCAGGGCGGGGCGGTGTCCGCCTGTTTCTGACCCTCCGCCCGCTCACAGCAGCCCCGTGCCCAGTGGCTCTGCAGGGATGAAACCCCAGCACAGGGTGGGGGCCCAGGCCCACTGCCCGCCAGGGGGTGGGGTGGGAGATGAGAGGTAGGGGGTGGGGGATGGGGATAGGGGGTCAGGTGAGGGATGGAGGTGGGAGATGGGGGATGGGGATAGGGGGTGAGGTGGGGGATGGAGGTGGGAGATGGGGATGAGAGGTGGGGGGTGGGCATGGGGGTGAGGTGGGGGATGGAGGTGGGGTGGGGATGAGAGGTGGGGGGTGGGCATGGGGGTGAGGTGGGGGATGGAGGTGGGGTGGGGGATGGGGGTGGGGGGTGGGGTGGGGATGGGGATGGGGGTAGGGGATGGGGGGTGGGGGTGGGGGTGGACATGGGGGTGAGGTGGGGGATGGGGGTGGGGTGGGGGATGGAGGTGGGAGATGGGGGATGGGGATAGGGGGTGAGGTGGGGGATGGAGGTGGGGTGGGGATGAGAGGTGGGGGGTGGGCATGGGGGTGAGGTGGGGGATGGAGGTGGGGTGGGGGATGGGGGTGGGGGGTGGGGTGGGGATGGGGATGGGGGTAGGGGATGGGGGGTGGGGGTGGGGGTGGACATGGGGGTGAGGTGGGGGAACAGGCTCCTGAGGCGCCCGGTGGGTGAGCCGAGGCCGCCTGGTGGAGGAGGCAGTGCAGGCCCGGGCCGGCCTGTGGCAGGCGAGTGCCCAGTAAAGGTAACGCCTGTCGTCAACACAGAGTCCCTGGGCCCCTGGGACCGCGCCAGCGCACCAGGAGGAGAGTGTCCGTGGGGGTGACAGCGAGCGGCCGGGCCCGGCGCAGGCGCTGCTCCCCGAGCTCACGGAGCAGGACCTGGAGGCCGTGCGGCTGCGCGAGGAGGCCGTCCTGCGGCTGGAGGTGAGACCTGTGCATGTGCATGTGTGTGCGTGTGCACCGTGTGCGTGAGCGCTGTGTGTGCGTGTGTGCGTGTGTGCGTGCGTGCACCGTGTGTGTGTGTGTTCCTGCATGCACTGTGTGTGTGAGCGCCGTGTGTGTGCGTGCGTGTGCACTGGACCCTGGGTTCCCTGTGGTGGCTGCCGCCTGAGCCGCAGGGGCCCTCCCTGCCCGGGGCCCTGCACCAGTGAAGGGGGAGTTCCCACTGCCTGTCCCGGGGCCATGCGCTCCGTCCTGCACTCTTCGTCCTAGGCTGTTCGCCCGCGCCCTCTGCCTCTGCTGAGCACGCAGCCCGAGCGGGGCCTGGGGTCCTCGGCTCTGACCGGAGCGGCTGGTCCCGGCTCTGACCAGAGCGGCCGGCCCCGGCTCTGACCGGAGCGGCCCCGGCTCTGACCGGAGCGGCCCCGGCTCTGACGCTGCCCCCGTGCTGGCCTCCTTCCCGGATGAGAAGGACGCGGGAGGTCACGCACCCACGCCAGGTCGGGCAGCGCCTCCCGGGGCCTGGCTCTTCCTGTCTGCAGGCAGGAGAGCTAGAGGAGAGGGCGCATGCCCGACCATTGCCAACATGGCGGGCTGACCGGCGCTGTCCGGCCCGCACACTGGCGCCCGCACGGCCTCTCCCCTGCGTCCGCCAGGCCAGCTCACCGCTCACCTGGAGCACGGCTCCCTGCCCCGGAGCCGGAGCGCCTGTCACCTGACCCAGGTGCCGCTCAGAGCCCCAGCTGCTCGGTTGCCATGGCTACCTGGCAGCTTAGGAGGGAGAGGCCAGTGCGGAGGTCCGCCCAGGCCGGCGTGGTGCGGGAGCCGGGCCGGTGGCTCTGGCTGAGGTCTGGCTGATGCAGATCACACAGTTCGCTGCTCCGTTAGCCGGACCCACGTCCTGTGGGCGGAGGGCGGCCAGGACCGTGGTGAGCGGAGAAAGCGCAGTGGTGTTTCGGAGTGCGCCCAGGCCTTCTGTGTCCCGGGCAGGTGCTCGGAGCCAGAGGAGGAGCGCCAGCCGGCTCCACGCCCGGCACACGCCCGTCCCTGGCGCCCTCGGCACCGCGGCCAGGGCTGCCTGGGCGTGTCGGCCGGCTCTCGCCAGCACTCGGTGCCGGCCCGGGCCTCCACTCAGCCCAGCAGCTCACGGCCCCGTCTCCTTTCCCCAGAGCGACCTGCTGGACGTGACCCAGATCCTCAAGGACTTGGCCTCCATGGTGTCGGAGCAAGGAGAGGCCATCGGTGGGTGCCAGGCCGCCCAGCCACCCGCTCCCCGTCGGCCCTCTCCCAGGCGTGGGCGCCCGCCCCCCGAGGAGCCAGGCCAGCGCGGGTCCCGGGCTCTGAGCCGTCTCCTCGCCTAGGAAATGGGGGCGGGGCTCACACAGAGGGGCCCACCGTTCCCCTGGACGTCCTGGCCTCCACGGCCTGGGCTCCACGGCCTGGGCTCCCCCGGCCCGGGGCTGCACGAGGGAGGGCAGGGGCGGGAGTGCTGGGGGGGGCACCTGAGGGGCTCGTTCTGCTGCTGGTCCTGTGGCCTCTTCTCAGGAAGTGTGTGTGTGTGTGTGTGGGGGGGGCACTTAGTGCCACTCAGTGTGGGAGGGCAGGACTGCACGGGGGCGGGGGCTGCATCCTGCTGTTTCCAGTTCCCTCCCGTGAGGGCTCCCACACGGAGTGCTCCCCACACGGAGTGCTCCCCCCCCACACGGAGTGTCCCCCCCACACAGAGTGACCCCCACACGGAGCGTTCCCCACACGGAGTGTTCCCCTCACGGAGTGTTCCCCTCACGGAGTGTCCCCACACGGAGTGCTCCCCTCACGGAGTGTCCCCACACGGAGTGCTCCCCTCACGGAGTGTCCCCCACACGGAGTGTCCCCACACGGAGTGTTCCCCACACGGAGTGTCCCCCACACGGAGTGTTCCCCACACGGAGTGTTCCCCTCACGGAGTGTCCCCACACGGAGTGCTCCCCTCACGGAGTGTCCCCACACGGAGTGCTCCCCTCACGGAGTGTCCCCCACACGGAGTGTCCCCACACGGAGTGTTCCCCACACGGAGTGTTCCCCTCACGGAGTGTCCCCACACGGAGTGCTCCCCTCACGGAGTGTCCCCACACGGAGTGCTCCCCCACACGGAGTGTTCCCCACACGGAGTGTCCCCCACACGGAGTGTCCCCACACGGAGTGTCCCCCACACGGAGTGTCCCCACACGGAGTGTTCCCCACACGGAGTGTCCCCCACACAGAGTGTTCCCCCACAGGGAGTGTCCCCCCACACGGAGTGTCCCCCCACACGGAGTGTCCCCCACACGGAGTGTTCCCCACACGGAGTGTCCCCCACACGGAGTGCTCCCCACACGGAGTGGCCCCACCATACGGAGTGTCCCCCACACGGAGTGTCCCCACACGGAGTGTTCCCCACACGGAGTGTCCCCCACACAGAGTGTTCCCCCACAGGGAGTGTCCCCCCACACGGAGTGTCCCCCCACACGGAGTGCTCCCCACACGGAGTGGCCCCACCATACGGAGTGTCCCCCACACGGAGTGTCCCCCACACGGAGTGCTCCCCCACACGGAGTGTTCCCCACACGGAGTGTTCCCCTCACGGAGTGACCCCCACACGGAGTGCTCCCCACACGGAGTGTCCCCCACACGAAGTGTACCCCCACACGGAGTGTCCCCACACGGAGTGTCCCCCACACGGAGTGTCCCCACACGGAGTGTTCCCCACACGGAGTGTTCCCCACACGGAGTGTCCCCCACACGGAGTGCTCCCCACACTGAGTGTTCCCCACACGGAGTGTCCCCACACGGAGTGCTCCCCACACGGAGTGTTCCCCACACGGAGTGTTCCCCTCACGGAGTGTTCCCCTCACGGAGTGTCCCCACACGGAGTGCTCCCCTCACGGAATGTCCCCACACGGAGTGCTCCCCTCACGGAGTGTCCCCCACACGGAGTGTCCCCACACGGAGTGTTCCCCACACGGAGTGTTCCCCTCACGGAGTGTCCCCACACGGAGTGTTCCCCACACGGAGTGCTCCCCACACGGAGTGTCCCCCACACGGAGTGTTCCCCCACACGGAGTGCTCCCCACACTGAGTGCTCCCCTCACGGAGTGTCCCCACACGGAGTGCTCCCCCACACGGAGTGCTCCCCCTCACGGAGTGTTCCCCTCACGGAGTGTCCCCACACGGAGTGTCCCCCACACGGAGTGTCCCCACACGGAGTGCTCCCCACACGGAGTGGCCCCACACGGAGTGCTCCCCCACACGGAGTGTTCCCCTCACGGAGTGTCCCCACACGGAGTGCTCCCCACACGGAGTGTCCCCCACACGGAGTGTCCCCACACGGAGTGTTCCCCACACGGAGTGTTCCCCTCACGGAGTGTCCCCACACGGAGTGTTCCCCACACGGAGTGCTCCCCACACGGAGTGTCCCCCACACGGAGTGTTCCCCCACACGGAGTGCTCCCCACACTCAGTGCTCCCCTCACGGAGTGTCCCCACACGGAGTGCTCCCCCACACGGAGTGCTCCCCCTCACGGAGTGTCCCCACACGGAGTGTTCCCCTCACGGAGTGTCCCCACACGGAGTGTTCCCCACACGGAGTGTTCCCCTCACGGAGTGTCCCCACACGGAGTGTCCCCCACACGGAGTGTTCCCCTCACGGAGTGTCCCCACACGGAGTGCTCCCCTCACGGAGTGTCCCCACACGGAGTGCTCCCCCACACGGAGTGTTCCCCTCACGGAGTGTCCCCACACGGAGTGCTCCCCTCACGGAGTGTCCCCACACGGAGTGCTCCCCCACACGGAGTGTTCCCCACACGGAGTGTCCCCCACACGGAGTGTCCCCACACGGAGTGTCCCCCACACGGAGTGTCCCCACACGGAGTGTTCCCCACACGGAGTGTCCCCCACACAGAGTGTTCCCCCACAGGGAGTGTCCCCCCACACGGAGTGTCCCCCCACACGGAGTGTCCCCCACACGGAGTGTTCCCCACACGGAGTGTCCCCCACACGGAGTGCTCCCCACACGGAGTGGCCCCACCATACGGAGTGTCCCCCACACGGAGTGTCCCCACACGGAGTGTTCCCCACACGGAGTGTCCCCCACACAGAGTGTTCCCCCACAGGGAGTGTCCCCCCACACGGAGTGTCCCCCCACACGGAGTGCTCCCCACACGGAGTGGCCCCACCATACGGAGTGTCCCCCACACGGAGTGTCCCCCACACGGAGTGCTCCCCCACACGGAGTGTTCCCCACACTGAGTGCTCCCCACACGGAGTGCTCCCCCACACGGAGTGTTCCCCACACGGAGTGTTCCCCACACGGAGTGTTCCCCTCACGGAGTGACCCCCACACGGAGTGCTCCCCACACGGAGTGTCCCCCACACGAAGTGTACCCCCACACGGAGTGTCCCCACACGGAGTGTCCCCCACACGGAGTGTCCCCACACGGAGTGTTCCCCACACGGAGTGTTCCCCACACGGAGTGTCCCCCACACGGAGTGCTCCCCACACTGAGTGTTCCCCACACGGAGTGTCCCCACACGGAGTGCTCCCCACACGGAGTGTTCCCCACACGGAGTGTTCCCCTCACGGAGTGTTCCCCTCACGGAGTGTCCCCACACGGAGTGCTCCCCTCACGGAATGTCCCCACACGGAGTGCTCCCCTCACGGAGTGTCCCCCACACGGAGTGTCCCCACACGGAGTGTTCCCCACACGGAGTGTTCCCCTCACGGAGTGTCCCCACACGGAGTGTTCCCCACACGGAGTGCTCCCCACACGGAGTGTCCCCCACACGGAGTGTTCCCCCACACGGAGTGCTCCCCACACTGAGTGCTCCCCTCACGGAGTGTCCCCACACGGAGTGCTCCCCCACACGGAGTGCTCCCCCTCACGGAGTGTTCCCCTCACGGAGTGTCCCCACACGGAGTGTCCCCCACACGGAGTGTCCCCACACGGAGTGCTCCCCACACGGAGTGGCCCCACACGGAGTGCTCCCCCACACGGAGTGTTCCCCTCACGGAGTGTCCCCACACGGAGTGCTCCCCACACGGAGTGTTCCCCACACGGAGTGTTCCCCTCACGGAGTGTTCCCCTCACGGAGTGTCCCCACACGGAGTGCTCCCCTCACGGAATGTCCCCACACGGAGTGCTCCCCTCACGGAGTGTCCCCCACACGGAGTGTCCCCACACGGAGTGTTCCCCACACGGAGTGTTCCCCTCACGGAGTGTCCCCACACGGAGTGTTCCCCACACGGAGTGCTCCCCACACGGAGTGTCCCCCACACGGAGTGTTCCCCCACACGGAGTGCTCCCCACACTGAGTGCTCCCCTCACGGAGTGTCCCCACACGGAGTGCTCCCCCACACGGAGTGCTCCCCCTCACGGAGTGTTCCCCTCACGGAGTGTCCCCACACGGAGTGTTCCCCACACGGAGTGTTCCCCTCACGGAGTGTCCCCACACGGAGTGTCCCCCACACGGAGTGTTCCCCTCACGGAGTGTCCCCACACGGAGTGCTCCCCTCACGGAGTGTCCCCACACGGAGTGCTCCCCCACACGGAGTGTTCCCCTCACGGAGTGTCCCCACACGGAGTGCTCCCCTCACGGAGTGTCCCCACACGGAGTGTTCCCCACACGGAGTGTTCCCCTCACGGAGTGTCCCCACACGGAGTGTCCCCCACACGGAGTGTTCCCCTCACGGAGTGTCCCCACACGGAGTGCTCCCCTCACGGAGTGTCCCCACACGGAGTGCTCCCCCACACGGAGTGTTCCCCTCACGGAGTGTCCCCACACGGAGTGCTCCCCTCACGGAGTGTCCCCACACGGAGTGCTCCCCCACACGGAGTGCTCCCCACACGGAGTGCTCCCCCACACGGAGTGCTCCCCACACGGAGTGTTCCCCACACGGAGTGTTCCCCACACGGAGTGTTCCCCTCACAGAGTGTCCCCCACACGGAGTGTCCCCCACACGGAGTGTCCCCCACACGGAGTGTCCCCCACATGGAGTGTCCCCCCACACGGAGTGTCCCCCACACGGAGTGTTCCCCCACACAGAGTGGCCCCCCCATACGGAGTGGCCCCCCCCCATAACCGCTCCTGTTGTCTGGTTTGCAGATAGCATTGAAGCCAGCCTGGAGGCGGCGTCCGCCCACACCGAGGCCGCCAGTGAGCTCCTGGCAGGAGCCAGCCGGCACCACGTAAGTCCCAGCACAGCCGAGGCCTCGTCCCATCCGGTCCCAGAAGCCTCAGGCCCCAGCCTCTCAGGGAGGGAAACCCCACGCTGCATTTCTGAGCCCAGGGCTGGCATGAGGGCGGGGAGGGGGGGTGGGTCTGCGCCTCCAGGGTAGTCTCCCTGCCTCCTGTGGTGTCACCCGTGGAGGGTGCAGGGCCTGCCGGCTGTGGGAATGTTGGGGGATGGATGGATGGGGGAGATGGGGGAGATGGAGGACGGGTGGATGAGAGGAAGGAGGAGGTGGGTGGATGAGGGGGGATGGGTGGATGGGGGATGGGTGGATGAGAGGAAGGAGGAGGTGGGTGGGTGGATGAGGGGGGATGGGTGGGAGGGATGGGTGGATGGGGGATGGGTGGATGAGAGGAAGGAGGTGGATGGGTGGATGAGGGGGGATGGGTGGATGGGGGATGGGTGGATGAGAGGAAGGAGGAGGTGGGTGGGGGATGAGAGGTGGTGACTGAACAAAGGACTGGCAGGTGGTGAGCAGGGAGGGAGTGGACACATAACAAACAGAGGGGCAGGTGGGGACAGACAATGGCCAACGTGGGTGGGTGCACAGCGGGCGATGGGCAGATGGGCACTGGGTGGATGTGCTCTGACCAGGAATCACACTGACCTCCTGGTTCCAGCTCCTGAGCGCCGCCCGCCAGGCGTCATCCCGTTTTGTAGGCCAGGGCTGGGGTCACCCGCTGCGGGCGGGCGTCTGGTCCGAGGGCAGGGAGCTGGGAGCTGGCCTGAGAGGCTGACAGGCCACTCTGCAGTCGGACCCCCCACCCCCCTCCGAGGTTAGACTCTCAGGCCAGCCTGCAGGGCCAGTGCTCCGCCCAGCACCCCCTCCTGCCCCGGCTTTGCCTGGTGACCCCGGCTGCTCCAGAGGTGACGAGGGGACACAGCGTGGCGGTGTGGGGGACTGGCGTGTGTGTGCGCGTGTGCGTGGGAAGGTCCCTTTCAAGGCAGAAACAATGTGGTGTTAAAATGGTGGGGAATGTGGGCTGCTTTTCAGCAGCTGTATGCAAATTGCATGCAAATGGGACTATTTGCCTTCACGTTCGGAGGAACAGTGTTGTGGGTCCGTGGGCCCGGCCTCTTGGCCTCATTCGGAGCGGAGCCCTCGGAGGCTGGCTGGGCGGACGGCCACGGCCGCGCGCACCGAGGAGCTGGCCTGCGTGCGCCTGGGTCCTGGCCCGGCTCGCAGCCACGTGGCCTGGCCCTGAGCGGTGGCTAAGCGGGACCGCGTTCCACACCCCCGTGCTGTCCGCGGGCTCAGGGGCGGGCGTTCCACATCACGATGGAGCTGGGTCACAGCCAGGGGCTCCGCGGGGCGGACATCCTGGGGCCGGGCCGGCCGCTCCCGCTGCCCCACCCTGCTGCCCTTGTCATTAACCGTCTCCTGTCCGCTACCTCTGACAGCACAGAGAAACAACAGAAGTAAGCCAGGCGCACGGCCACACCTCGAACTCTGACGTGGGTGCCCTGCAGACAGGGGTGCGGGCGGCGGAGGAGGGCCCTGGGATGGGAGCCTGGCTCCGGGCGGGGCCTTCAGGAGCCTAAAGGGGGCTCTGGATGGCAGGGCGGAGGCAGCGCCACGGGCTGGGGATGGGGATGGGGATGGGGATCAGGATCGGGATGGGGATGGGGATGGGGATGATGGGGATGGGGATGGGGATGGGGATGGGGGTGGGGATGATGGGGATGGGGATGATGGGGATGGGGATGGGGATGGGGTGGGGATGATGGGGATGGGGATGGGGATGGGGATGATGGGGATGGGGATGGGGATGATGGGGATGGGGATGGGGATGGGGATGGGGATGATGGGGATGGAGAAGGGGATGGGGATGGGGATGATGGGGATGGGGATGGGGATGGGGATAGGGATGGGGATGATGGGGATGGGGGTGGGTACGGGGGCAGGCATGGGGATGATGGGGATGGGGATGGGGATGGGGATGGGGATGGGGATGGGGATGATGGGGATGGGGATGGGGATGGGGATGATGGGGGTGGGGATGGGGGTGGGGATGGGGGTGGGGATGATGGGGATGGGGATGGGGATGGGGGTGGGAATGATGGGGATGGGGATGGGGGTGGGGGTGGGAATGATGGGGATGGGGATGGGGATGGAGGTAGGGATGATGGGGATGGGGATGGGGATGGGGTGGGGATGGGGGTGGGGATGGGGATGGGGATGGGGATGGGCAGCCCTCCAGCTGCTCCCGGCGCTCATGGAGTCATGGGGAGAGGGCATGAGCAGAAGAACCCCTCAACCTTGTTTTTCCATGTATATATGTATGTTCATTTGTTGATTTCAGAGAGGAAGGGAGAGGGAGAGGGAAACATTAATGATGAGAGAGAATCATTGATGGGCTGCCTCCTGCACACTCCCTCCCTCCCCCCACCCCACCCCCGCCCCGGGGATGGAGGAGCCCACAACCCAGACCTGTGCCGTGACGGAAATCTAACCGTGACCTCCTCCTTGTCCTTTCCTGTGGTGGTTCGGGGGCCCTGGCTTCTCCTTCGGAGCCGCGGCCGCAGGGCATGGCGGCTCCGAGAAGGTCCCCGTGACGGTCCGGCGTGAGAACAGAGGCCTGGCCGCGGTGGGGGTGGGACGTCTGTCTCATTCCAGGCGACTTGGGCTGGACCTGTCACTCACCTCCGTGTGACCCTGGGCCTCAGCACGCCCATCACTGACATGGGCTCCTGGTCCGGACGGCTCCAGGCCTGAGCGTCAGCACCACGGACAGCGCCCCCGGCGGCTGCTCTGCAGGAGGCCCCGGGCGCCCAGACACCTTCAGTGTCAATGGCTGAGCGTTGACTGTGACCCAGGAGGTCACGGTCCTGGTCTGGTCAGGGCACACGCCCGGGTTGCTGGCTCGATCCCCAGTGTGGAGGCAGCTGATCCATGATTCTCTCTCATCTTGATGTTTCTTCCTCTCCTCCCTTCCTCTCCCAAATCAGTTCAACTCTCTGTTTTTAAAAAGTCCTTTAAAAAGTAAAAGTGAACACCCGTGGACACGGCTTTCTCCAGCGACAGCCTCCGCCTTCCTGAGCTCCCTCCTCAGCCAGGTGTCTGTGAACAGCCCGCAGCGCGGTGGCCCCGGGGGGGCGTGCCTGCTGCCAGGGGAGTGCCAGGCTGCTGCTCGCCCAGGTGCCCTCTCCGCTTCCCTCTGAGGAGACCCTGTCTCGGACAGCAGCCTGTTTCCTCTCCCTGGCCGCCAGGGTGCCCCTCCCCGCCCCGCCCCTCTCCTCGGTGGCCTGCCCTTGCGGTGCCAGCACACGTGGGCTCTCTGGCAGCACCTGGGACAGCCTCGAGGTTGCATGGACCCCACGGCCGTCCCAGCGGAGAGCTCTCTGCCCCCGCCCCTTCCTCGCTGGCCCTCGGGACAGAGTGCCCAGTCAGCGCAGAACGCGCCATTGTGATGGGCTGGCATTTGTCACCCACTGAGAACACGGGTATTTAAAAAAATATATATTTTGTTGATTTTTTACAGAGAGGAAGAGAAGGGGATAGAGAGTTAGAAACATCGATGAGAGAGAAACATCAATCAGCTGCCTCTTGCACACCTCCTACTGGGGATGTGCCCGCAACCAAGGTACATGCCCTTGACCGGAATCGAACCTGGGACCTTTGAGTTCGCAGGCCGACGCTCTACCGCTGAGCCAAACCGGTTTCGGCAACACGGGTATTTTTGATGCAAGCACTTAAACAATCCATTCCACACCCATCTCCCAAACCCGCTGGTTCTGAATAATTCTTTAGAAACGGAGTCTAAATATACACAGAGACGTTTCTGAGAAGCCACGGGTTCCGAAGGCATTTGCATGAGAAACGGCTTCTGAGGACACGCAGGCGCGGGAGGTTCCGCGGGGACGAGGGTCCCCTGGGTCAGAGGGGCAGCACCCGCACCACGTGCCCACCCGCCCTCCGGGAGCCCCGGGGGTCACTGCCTTCTCCGCACCCAGGGACCTGGGTGCCCGCAGGGCCCCGTAGAGGGTGGGAGGGGAGCTCCCCCAAACCCCTTTCCCTCCCCCTCCCTGCCCCTCCTCCCTGAGCCTCCCCAGGGAGCCCTCACAGGAGGCAGATGGCCTCTCTGTTTCACGTTTGTGAGAAGGTGCTCCCCACTGGCTGGGCCTACACCGATGCTGGTCCTTAAGGCCCGGAGGGTGGTTCCTAAGGCCCGGACGGTGGTCACTAAGGCCCGGATGCTGGTCCCTAAGGCCGGACGCTGGTCCCTAAGGCCCGGACGCTGGTCCCTAAGGCCCGGACGCTGGTCCATAAGACCCGGATGCTGGTCCCTAAGGCCTGGACACTGGTCCCTAAGGCCCGGATGCTGGTTCCTAAGGCCCAGACGCTGGTCCGTAAGGGCTGCAGCGTGTGGGCCAAGCTTCTGCCAGGCCTTGGGTCACGCCCCTGCCCGCCCTGCCCCCCCTCCTGCCCTCTGGCTGTCCTCGAAGAGCCCCCTGCCCCTGGTCTCAGTGGAAGGGGACCAGGCAGAGGGCACCTGCGTGGGGCCCTGGGACTGACAGCCCAGCGCCCGTCCTTCCTCACCGCGGACTCGGTGCCCATGAGGCCTGAGCCTCGCCAAGTTTGGGGCGCCCTGGGCCGAACATCGCCCCGGCATGGAGAGCCTAGGGGAGAGGGGCAGGCGCAGAGGGTGCCGGGCTGTGCACTGAGGGAGGCAGGGGCTGGGAGCCCAGTGCGAGGGGAGCATCAGGGAGGGCATCCTGGAGGCGGCGCTGCTGGAGTTGGTTTTGGAGAAGAGGGAGAGCTCTAAGTGAAGGCGCCCAGGCCCAGGGAGGAGCTCGGGCAGGGGCCCTGCAGGACAGGGAGGCTGGGCCAGCCCGGCCCGCACCCTCCGGGGCCTCCGGGGGTCTCGTGGGGCGGCAGGAAGCAGTGGGCCTGGGGCTCGGAAGGTGGAGCTCTTCCCCAGCGGTGGATCAGCCTGACAGCGATGGCACGGAGGCTCGGATGGCGGAGACACTAATTGGGCCCCAATCGGGAGCGTAATTGGCGCTAATTGGCTCCCCACCGCCTCCCGCTGAGGCTGTCATTTCAGACAATCAGTCACCGCAGTGCTGGCCCGGTGTGGGAGCCGGGGCCAGGCGGGCCCTCCTGGGGGCGGGCAGGGCTGAGGGCCCTCCTCACTGGCCTCGGCCCACTTTGCCCCCACGGCCCCCACCCCACGGGCATCGGGGCCTCACGGGTCAGGGGCTGGGAGTCCGGCCGGGACCTTGGACCTCACGTTCGCTCTCCCTGCGTCCCTGGGCCCAAGCGTCCCCCTCTCCTAAGGACGGCAGTTAGATGGGGTCCGGGCCACCCTAGGGACCCGCTATGGCGGAGTCACCTCTGTGAGGGCGCCTCAACCAGGAAGTCCCCTCTGGGCCCTGCGTGTCAGGACTCAGGAGACTGGGAGGCGCAGCCCCCCCGACCCCCTCCCAGGTCAGCGCCCTGCTGTCCCCAGCTGTCCCCGACCGCCGGCCTGGGGGAGGGCTGATGTGGACATGGGTGCATCCATCCCTCCGTCCTTCCGTCTGTCCATCCTCCATCCCTCTGTTCGCCCGTCCATCAATCCATCCGTCCATCACCCATCCGTGCATCCATCAGCCCAGCAGCCCCACCTGGGCCCAGGCTTCTGCCTTCAGGAAGGAGCTCCCGAAAGTGAGGGCCAGCTCTCCCCAGCCCCATGGCCGTCCCGGCGCCCCCTGGGGGACGCAGAGGTGCCCTAGGGAGCCCCCCCCCCCACTTTCCCAGAAAGCCCCCGTGTGGCCCCTGCGCTTCCATCGGCGCTGGGGAGGCGGTGCACCCGGGCGGCCCTGGCTCCGGCTGGGGAAGGGGCTCCCACTCATGGGCTCCTGTGGGCTGAGGTGTGGACCAGGCCGCCCTCCCCGCCTCCTGCCCTGGGGCTGCCCTGAGCCCCGAGATGGGAGGGGGTGCTCCTCCCCCGCCGGGAGCTCCCCTGGGCGGGGCGGGGGGTGCAGGTGCTGGGCTGGAGGGAGGCGGTGGGAGGGACCGGCTGTGCCAGAGGAGCTGGCGGGCTGGGCTCCCAGCACCCATCAAAGGCCGTCTCCGCCTCCACCATATGTCCCACCAGCAACTGGCAGCCGGCCGCCTGTCACCACCGCGCGCCTCTGCCCCTTGATGCTGCAGAGGCCCTGGGTCTGCTGGCGGGGGAGGGGTCGAGGGGAGGGGTCGGAGGAGGGATGGGGGGATTGAGGAAGGGATGGGGGAGGGGTTGTGGGGAGGGAAGGGAGGTTGTCAGAGCCTGGGAGTCCTGGGAAGTCCTCTCTGGGTGAGCGGCCCTGCGGCTCCCGGCTCCCCTCCCCAGTTCAGCCTGGTGGGGGTGGAGGATGGGCCTGAGGCTCAGGAGGGCGGGCCTGCCTGTGGATCCTGCCCCAGCGGGAGCCTGCCCCTGCCCCGCGGAGGCTGAGCTGGGCCTGCCGGGCACCTGGGCACGGCCTGGCAGATGGTGGGCACGGCACCGGTGGGTCTGTCAGCTGGGCTCTGCCGGGGCCACGCTGATGGAGCAGGGGCAGCAGCCGGGGTCACGGTCAGGCCTCAGTGCGGGACGGTGAGGCCAGGCCCCGGACCCGGACCTCAGGCTCGGTTTGCTTCTGGCTCCTAGGGAACTGGGGGTGCAGGAGGGGGACACCTCGGGCACCCCGTCTGTGAGGGGGCGGGGAGCAGGCCCTGCTGCTGCTCCCGTCCTGCTGTCGTCAGGAGCTGGTGGCCTTGGGCTGGTCCCTCTCTTTTAAAAAAATATCTTTACTGACGTCAGAGAGGAAGGGAGAGGGAGAGAGAGAGAAACATCAGTGAGGAGAGAGAATCACGGATGGTGCCTCCTGCACACCCCCCACTGGGGACTGAGCCCACAACTGGCATGGGCCCCAACCAGAAATGGAACCACAACCTCCTGGATCATAGGGCGATACTCAACCACTGAGCCACCCAGCCGGGCAGTCTCTTCATTGCGCTGAGCCCTCACCTGCAGACGGGAGTCCCCGGGACCCGCCTCCAGGGCAGGGGGGGGAGGGTATTTGCCTCCCAGGAATCGATGCAGCCATGTGTCCTGGGCGGAGCTGATCCCCGCTGGCCCACCCCATCCCGGCCCCCTGTGCCCCCGCCCGCACACACTGCCTGTCTGTTCAGCAATGTGTCTCAGATACACCCACCGTCCAGGGCCCGTCACGTGACCTCTGAGCCATGGCCTGCCCTCGGCCTGGGCCTTTGTGATGGTGGCTGGTCTTTGGGCTGGTGTGTGGGTCCCTCCCGCGGCAGCTGGATGGGGCTGCTCATCCAGGCAGTGCCCCCACCTGAGATAGCACCTAGGGCGGGACCGGATCCACACCCCAAAGCTCACTGTGGACACCGAGCCCCAACCCCGAGGTCAGCCCCACCTCCTCCAGGAGCCCCCACCCCCAGCACCCGTCACCGCGGAGCCCAGCCCAGCCCAGGGCAGACCCTCCCGAGGGACAGCTCCTGCCTCGGCTCTGCCCTCGGCCCGGGCCTCTGCATGCCAGTCCCCAGCAGGCATGAGTCATGTGCCCCGGCTGGGGAGGCTGGGGGCCAGGACCCAGCACCCTCTCTCCCTCCCAGCTCCAGAGACACAGGATCAAGTGCTACTTCCTCTCAGCCGGAGTCACCGTCGTGCTCGTCGTCATCCTCGTCATCGCCACCTCCGTCCCAAAGTGATGCCGCTGTGGTAGGTGCCCTGCCCCACACCCGCATCCCTCCGTCACCACTCACCCGTCTTTCCATCCATTATCCAGCCACCACCCATCTAGCGCTCTATCATCCATCCTTTCATCCATCACCCATCCATCTACCCATCCACTATCCATCATTCATCCATCCTTCCATCCATCCATCCATCCATCCATCCATCATCCATCCATTTATCATCCATCATCCATCCATCCATCCTCCATACATTTATCATCTATCATCCATCCATCTATCCAGCATCCATTCATACAAACATAATCTATTCATCCATTCATCCATCCATCCTTCCATCCTTCCATCCACCCATCCTTCCACCCATCCAGCCACCCATCCACCCATCGTCCATCACCACCCTCCTCTGTGCCAGGCCCAGGTGAGGCCCAGGTGTCTCACAGGGAACGTGGCAGAGGGGCCTCTTTCCTGGAGCTCACAGCCGACCTGCAGCTCCCATCACTGCTCACTGACTCCCCGAAGGTGACGCCGGCCGTTCGCCTGGGCAGCCAGTGAGCAGCGGCTGCGGGCGGGGTGGGGTGGTGTGCCGGGAGCCCCGGAGGGAGGAGGCCTGGTGGGGAGACAGCCAGGGAGCCTCGTGGAGACCTGTGGGGGCTGGGAGCCGGATTCCCGAGCTCAGCGCCTGGGCAGGAGCTGGAGGGGACTGGAGGGACAGCAGGTGACGGGCTTGGAGGCAGCGGGAGCCGCCGCGGCCAGGCAGGTGTGAGTCACTTATCGCTGGGCAGGATTAGCTCCAGGCTCAGTGTCCAACGCAGCACAGACGCTGTTGCCCACGGTTCCCACGGGCGAGGAGTCAGAGGCGGCTGCTGGGCGGCCGCTCCGAGGCCGGGCTGGGACGCCCGGGCAGCCGGGAGCCGGCTGTCTGTGCTGGGCTCGGGCCTGGGGAGGAGGGTGCTCCCGGGACCCCTCCTCCGCCTCCAGGTGGGCGGGTCCCAAGGTCCCAGCCCGGCAAGCCTCCCTGCTGAGCGGGAGGCAGGCTGTGTGGCTCACGAGCTGAGCCGGGGACAGAGGGCGGGACGCGGGGAGGAGGACGGGCCTGGGAGGGTGGGGTGGGCGCGCAGCAGACAGGGCTCCTGCTGGTCCCTGTGAGGGGGAGGGGCCCTCCTTGCTCCTGCGACCTGGGGTGGGCGTAGCTCCAGTGCAGGCCCGCTGTGGGGGGTTCCTCCAGCCCCAGGCCCCGGCTCCATCTCCCAGGGGCTCAATGGGCCCCTCCGGCACGGGGCATGGCCGAAGCCTGTGTGTCCCCCCCTTCCCCCCCCTCTCCCCTTCTCCCCCCCCCTCCCCCGGCCGCGGGGTCTGAGGACAGCAGCTGAGGGGGAGAGGCTCTGTCCAGTGCGGCTGGGGCTCTGCAGACGGCCCCCGGGAGCTCAGGCTCTGACTCAGAAGAGCCGGTGGGAAGCGGGAGCACGTGCGTGTCTGCCCCTCCCTCCCCCCCCATCCCTACCCCCTCCTGTCCCCCCCACCCCCCAGGCTCAGCCCCCCTCCCTGCTGAGGGTGCCCGGAGGCAGCTCGGGGCGGGGCGGGGGTCCATCCAGGGGGCCCTGCACCTCCACTCGCACTGCCCGGCCCAGGGGAGGGCGCTGCTGGGGGCCCTGCTCCTGGGAGGCCGTGGGCTCCGGAGGGGGGGGCGGGGGGCGGGTGGGAAGAGGGCCCCCCGGGTCACTGCAGCCCCTTCCTGGGGCGCTGACCCAGCCCTTGTTTGCAGGTGGAGGCTGTCCCTGGCCTGCGGGACCTGAGCGCCAACCGCCGGCCCCATTGGCACCGCCCGCCGGCCCCTGGCTGCACCCGCTGCCCCACTGGCACCCACCGCCGGCCCCTGGCTGCACCCAATAAACTGCCTCCTCAGCCGTGTCTCCATCGCGCCTGCCCGGAGGCTCCTCCGGCTCTGGAGCCTGGCTCTGTGTGTGTGTGTGTGTGTGTGTGTGTGTGTCAGTGTCTGTGAGTGTGTGTGTGTGTGTGTGAGTGTGTGTGTGTGTGTGTGTGTGTGTGTGTGTGAGTGTGTGAGTGTGTGTGTGTGTGTGTGTGAGGGAGGTGGCAGGTGTGTGTGTGTGTGTGTGTGTGTGGGAGGTGGTGGGTATGTGAGTGTGAGTGTGAGTGTGTGTGTGTGTGTGTGTGTGGGAGGTGGTGGGTATGTGAGTGTGAGTGTGAATGTGTGTGTGTGTGTGTGTGTGTGTGTGAGTGTGTGAGTGTGTGTGTGTGTGTGTGTGGGAGGTGGTGGGTATGTGAGTGTGAGTGTGAATGTGTGTGTGTGTGTGTGTGTGTGTGTGAGTGTGTGAGTGTGTGTGTGTGTGTGAGTGTGAGTGTGTGTGTGTGTGTGTGTGTGTGTGAGTGTGTGAGTGTGTGTGTGTGTGTGTGTGAGGGAGGTGGCAGGTGTGTGTGTGTGTGTGTGTGGGAGGTGGTGGGTATGTGAGTGTGAGTGTGAATGTGTGTGTGTGTGTGTGTGTGTGTGAGTGTGTGAGTGTGTGAGTGTGTGTGTGTGTGTGTGTGGGAGGTGGCAGGTGTGTGTGTGTGTGTGTGTGGGAGGTGGTGGGTATGTGAGTGTGAGTGTGAGTGTGTGTGTGTGTGTGTGTGAGGGAGGTGGCAGGTGTGTGTGTGTGTGTGTGTGGGAGGTGGTGGGTATGTGAGTGTGAGTGTGAGTGTGTGTGTGTGTGTGTGTGTGTGTGTGTGAGTGTGTGAGTGTGTGTGTGTGTGTGTGTGAGGGAGGTGGCAGGTGTGTGTGTGTGTGTGTGTGGGAGGTGGTGGGTATGTGAGTGTGAGTGTGAGTGTGTGTGTGTGTGTGTGTGTGTGTGTGAGCCCAGTGCGCTCTGGGTGGAGTTGCTGGCTCAGGCGGGGGTGTCCCGGCAGTGACCTGCCCGGGCCCGGCCCCTCCCACGGGAGACGCAGCCAGAAACCTTGTGGGGTGGAGGCCGCTCCCGGACCCACCTCTGCCTCCTGAGGCCGCGGGCCGGCGGGAGCAGAGACCCCGCAGGAGAGGGGGCAGCGAGGAGAGGCCTCCTGGGGAGGGGGGAGGCCTGTGGGAGGCTGAGGCAGCCCCTTGGCTGCGGGCGGACCCGCCAGCACAGGCTCTGCCCCCAGCGCCACAGAGCTCGGCCTCACAGGGCAGCAGAGGGCCCCTGGGCCTCCAGGGTCTCACGCTGCTTCTGCCGCTCAGCGACGGCCCCGCCCAGCCCAGGCCCGTCCTCGGGGGCGGGGAGGGAAGGGCCCAAAGGGTTCGGGTCAGGCTGCTTCCTCCCACCTGCTTCAGGGTTTACGATTCTGTGCAGCTCTTTCTGCCACAGGGAGGGGTGGGGCAGCGGACGGGGGCGGGCAGACCGGGGCTGAGCTGCGGCCGCCGCCTCAGCTCTGCTGCCGTGACCGGTGGCTGCCTGGGCCCCAGGGGCGTGTGCGGGAGGTGCCGGGAGCAAATTGGATTTGACACCCAGCTCAGGTGTGGGGCAGCCGGAGGACAGGCCCGCCTGGGCGTCTGAGCCCGCAGCTCGGCACCGGCACCCCGCACCCGCACTCCGCACCCCAGCGGCATCAGCGAGGAGAGCCGGGCCGGCACCCTCCTGGGGGCACGCAGGGCCGAACACCCCGCTCGGGCCTGCGGAGCAGCTGTTGGGGTGAGAAGTTCAGGCCGGTGGCCGAGGGCAGCTGGGGGCCAGGAGGCAGGCGCGCGGACAGTGCTGAGGTCAGCGCCCGCCGCCAGCGCCCGCCCGGCTCCGGCCTCCGCTCAAGGAGCCCGGGTGCCCTTCAGCTCCGCCGGGTGGAGCACGAGAGGCTGAGAGCCACGCGCTGTCCCTGCCGAGCCAGAGAGGCCTGCCCCGCGGTGCCCGTGGCTACGGCACAGGACGGGCAGGGGGTGGTGTGAGCAGCGGTGACCATGGGGTCCCTCCCAGAGCCGGGGGCTGGCGGAGGACCTCCTGTCCCTCCTGGGATGCCCGGGGGTGGGTTCCCGGAGCCGGAGGTCGGTTGGAATTGTGAACCTCCCTTTCAGGGAGGCAGGAGGTGGAGGACTGGCCTCAGCACATTGCCGGTGGCTCAGAGCTGTTTGCTCAACAGGAGCCGCACCTCAAGCACCCATGTCCCTCTCCTTCATTTCTCCTCGTCCTGTCTCTCCCTGGCCGTCCTCTCAGCCACCTCCGTGCCCTGGAGGAAGCACCCATTCCTCACGGGCCTCTATCTTCCCATCCATCCATCCATCCATCCCTCATCCATCCATCCATCCCTCATCCATCCATCCATCCATCCCTCATCCATCCATCCCTCATCCATCCATCCATCCATCCATCCCTCATCCATCCATCCATCCATCCCTCATCCATCCATCCATCCATCCATCCATCCCTCATCCATCCATCCATCCATCCACCCCTCATCCATCCATCATCCATCCATCCCTCATCCATCCATCCATTTATCCCTCATCCATCCATCCATCCATCCCTCATCCATCCATCCATCCATCCATCCCTCATCCATCCATCCATCCATCCCTCATCCATCCATCCATCCATCCATCCCTCATCCATCCATCCATCCATCCACCCCTCATCCATCCATCATCCATCCATCCCTCATCCATCCATCCATTTATCCCTCATCCATCCATCCATCCATCTATCCCTCATCCATCCATCCATCCATCCCTCATCCATCCATCCATCCCTCATCCATCCATCCATCCATCCATCCCTCATCCATCCATCATCCATCCATCCCTCATCCATCCATCCATTTATCCCTCATCAATCCATCCATCCATCCCTCATCCATCCATCCCTCATCCATCCATCCATCCATCCATCCTCCCTCATTCCTCACCCATCTATCCCTCACCCATCTATCCATCCCTCATCCATCCACCCGCTGGTCATTACCCATCCATTCACTCTCCTGATGGCTGCGTGCTCTGAGCGCCCCCTCGCCTGGGTTTGGTTCAGGAGTAAACGAGGACCCCCTCACTGGAGCCCGTGGTGGGAGCCCCGTGGCTGTGGGGGGCTCACGGGAGCACAGGTGCACGGAGCAGGCGGCCGGGAGCTCGGCCGGCCGGGGCGGCTCCCCAGGAGCCGCCGGGAGCCGCAGCGGGCAGGGGTGCCCTCCTTCCCGCCCAGAGCCCCAGAGCCCGCTTTCGACCCCAAGTTTTCAGTTCTCGCTCGAACCCAGTCCCTGCTTCCTTCCCTAGCGCGTTTCCATTTAAATACCCAATTTGTTTACTCGCTGAGCTCAATCGACAAGGGACCCTCTTGGATTTGCAATTCAATTGACGATGATGCATTGCATCCCAATCAGGGCTCCGATGGGCTCCCTTTCCATTTATTTCCCTCCAAAGCGCTCCTCCGCGCTAATTCTGAGCCTAATCGGCCCCGGGACCCTCCTCGTCAGGAGAGAAGGATGGGAGTGGCTCCCGTTCGCGGGCTGCGGCTGGGCGGGCTCTGCTCGCTGCCCTCTGGCCCCGTCCGCCGACCGCACCTGGACCCAGACGAGGTCACCGTGGCGCTCTGACGGGGGGCTCAGACAGGCCTGTCCCTCCCCTGCCCCCCTGCCCTGGACTCCCCACCCGGAGGGCCTGGGCCTCTGCTGAGCACACCTCTCCCCACTCCAGGCCTCAGTCTCCCCACCTGTGAAGTGGGCCTGACGGCTCAGAGCCCCGGCAGCTGTGTCCGCATGTCCGTGCCTTTCTGGGATCTGTCCCCTCCACCTGACCTCAATGTCCCTCCCTGGCAGCCACCGGTCCGGCCGCAGCTGCCCAAGAGGAGCTCCCCCTGCTGGTCACCATCCCACTGCACCTCCGGGGACGGCACTGGGGCCAGGGGCTGGCCGGCTGGGCGTGCAGGTGGGGCGGCATCACCACCCCTTTCCAGATGGGGCACCGAGGGTGTCTCCGTGTGCACTGTGTCCATGTGTGTCTGTGCGTGTCTGTGCGTGTCTGTGCGTGTGATGAGGGCCGTTCTCAGAGCCTCAGGAATGGTGTCCTGGGTCCACCTGCCGCCCCGAGCCCAGACACCGGGCAGCTCCCGTCCCGTCCGGGCCCAGTTCCTAATGTGGGCGCGGGGCTCAGGGCGTGGGGCAGGGACAGCGTGTGGGGCGGCGCCCGCCGTGGCCGCTGAGGAGCCTGAGGCCTGAGGCCAGGGGCCCGGTCACCTCCGTCCCCCGCTGCCCCGCTCCCTCTCCAGCCGGGGGGTGGGGGGTAGAGGGTGTTTGCCTCCAGGAGTCGATGCAGGTCCCCCCCCCCCGCGCTGCCTCTGCTGGAGGCCCCCCACGGCCGCCCACTCCGGCCCTTTCCCTCGGCACCTCCCCCGGGCGGACCCGCTCCTTCGTAAGGACCCCCGGTTACGGGGCACACGGTGAGTGAGCCGGGTCGCCCACCACGGCCGACGTGCGCAGCCGGGAGCTGCCCCGGGGAGGCCGGCCATGGTGCGGCGCCGGGGAGCACTGGCCCGGCAGCCGCGGGGTCTCGGCGTGAGGGGGCCTGGCCGCTTCTCCCTGCGGGTGGCGGGGGGGCATCGGCTCCCATCACGGCGGGGCTGCCGGTCCCTGGCCCGTGGCTCCTCCCACTCCTCCCTGAGGCTCCGGCAGGGCCTCACCTGCACAGCTACCCCCCCCCCCGCCCCCCTGGAGGCCACGTCCCCGCTGTCCCCAGCCCTCCTCTTGCACGTGGCTTTGCACGCTCACTGTGTGTTGGTGTGCAAGTCCCTGTCCCCGGTTTCCACAGACAAACGCCCGCTCCAGGCACCTCTGCTCCTGGCAAGCCGCACCCCCCCCCCCCCCCCACTGCAGGCGTCCCCACAGCTGCACCGCCTGCGCCCGGGCCTCGCCCGCCTCGGCAGCCCGGACCCATCGCCCCCGCGGGTGCTGCTGGCTCGGCACCGCTGGCTCCTCGCCGAGCTTCCCGCCACCGCGGCTTCTGGGAACGCCCGGTCATGGAGGCTGGAGGAGCGCGCACACATCAGCTGCTGACAGTTTTATTGGGCGGCGGCGGGGTGGAGAAGGAGGCTCCGGGGAGGCGGCAGGCGAGGGCTGCGGTGTGGGGGTCTGGCCTCGTCCGGAATCGCTCCCAGGGGCTCCCTCAGGCTGGGGAGCTGTGGGTTCAAGTCCAGGCCTCCGCTGAGCGGCGATGACTGTGACCGCGGCCCGCCCCGCAGGACGGCTCCTTCACTGAGCCGAGGGCTGCCAGCTCCCGCCCGAGGCCCCGGGGGGAGCCGGGGGAGCCAGGGGAGCCGGACACCCGTCACGGAGAAATCCGGTGCTGGTCCTGTGACGGCGGGAGGGGTGTGTGTGGGGGGGAGAGCCGGCTGCGTCCACAGGGCAGCTCTGTGGGAGGGGCCGGGTGCTGCCGGTGGCCCTGCCACGGGGTGACCAGGGCAAGCCCGGGTGCAGGGCTGTGAGTCCGGCGATGCCCCTGCTCCCCCCCTCCCTCCGCCTGGGTCTGGGCTGAGCCCACAGGGGCCCGAGCAGCCGTCTGGAGGGCTCCTGAGGGGGACGCTGCACGAGCACGGAAAGTTCCGGAGGGAGACCCGCCCGCGGCAGCCTGCCCACCCCGTCCTGCTGAGCCATCGCGAGCCCGGGAGGCCGAGGATGGGCACAGAGGCCCAGAGCGGTTAGGACCCTTGTCGGGCCACAGCCGTGAGCGTCGAGTCTGCAGAGGCAGGGCCCCCCGCTCACCGGCAGCAAGCCCCCCCCCCCGTGTCCCCCGAGGGCCGCCTCGCCGCGGGCACCCCGGGACGGAGCTGAAGCCGCCGCATGAAGCAGCCGCCCTGCCCCTCCCTCCGCTTTCTCCTCCAACAGACACAGACGTGCGAGTCCCTGGACAAACCGCGCCTGCACCACACTCTCCTTCCGGAGCGGCGGCACGGTGACGGAGTCTGTGATGGCTCCGAGCAGGCCCTCCGCTCAGCGCCGCCCTGGGGCCCGTCCTCCTCCCCGCCCCCCACGGCCCGGCTGGGCCAGGCGCCCCTCGCCCCAGGGCCCACCCCGTCCCATCACGGAGCGGCGGCCGGGTGGCCGGGATGGGCTGGGTGCCCGGAGGTCTGCTCCCCCCCACGTCTCCGATCCCTGACCCCCCTCCCTTTCCCAAACAGTCCTCAGCTCTGTGTCTTTGCTCAGAATGCAATCAGCTGCCCTCTGATCAGCTGGAGAACTCCTACACACCCTTTGAAACCCCGCGCAGATGCCCCTCCTGTGGCACTGACAAGTGCCCGGCGTGAGCCAGGCCTCGTTTCCCGCTCACAAAGCCGGAGGCCGGCCATGCTCCGAGCTGGAGGCGGCAGAGGGGCGGGGCAGGGCGGGGAGGGGAGGGGAGACTGCAGCCTGGGTAGGGGGGCTGCCTGGTTTCGGGGGCGGGCTGAGTGTCCAGGCAGGCCGGGTCCTGGCACCGTCTGCTGGTGGGACCACAGGCCCAGAGCCTGCTGGTGGCTCCGTCCCCACCGAGCCGCCCGCCTCGTCTCCAAGCGCCGCGGTCTCCTGGTTGCTGCCCGCACGCTGCCCTCGGCTGTGACGCCAGAGGCCTGGCCGGGCACCCGCTCTCCCTCTGGGCGGCCGGCAAGCGACCGTGGGTTCCGGTGCAGGCGCCGCCCCTGCTGCCGGGTGCCGGCCCCTCCGGGGGCGCCCGGCGCTCCGAGGCCGCTGCCTTGGCTCCTCTGCTCCCACCTGCGCGTGCAGAGCCAGCCCATCGGGCCGCCGGCTCAGCGTCCGCGCATCGGGGGGGGGGGGGGGGGGGCGTGCTCTGCCCTCTGCGCGGGCGCTCGCCTCACGGTGGCACCTGACAGCAGGCGGCGAGGCGCGGAGCAGGTGGGCACCGGCTGGCACCGGCACCTGGGATCGGGCCTGTGGGCGGTTAACCGTGGGTCAGGCGGCAGCCGGCGTGTGCTGACAGCGGCACGCGCCCCCAGGCCAGGAGCAGGTGGCCCGGGGAGGGGCACAGGAGGGGAGGACAGGCTGCCAGCCCTCTCTGCCAGTGTGCCCCTCAGCCTGGCGCACAGGCCTGCCTGTGTGTGTCCATGTGCATACGTCTGCACACGTGTGTGAGTGAATGTGTGTGCACATGTGGAAACATGTGAGAGGGAGCCGGTGTGTGAGCATGTGGTTTCCGGTGCCCAGCACCCTCTGGCAGGGACAGCACCCTGGCCTCCGCCGGGGTCTCCAGGAGGACCAGCTTCCTCCTCCGCAGGGCCGCCTGGAGACTTATCGTCATCCCCAGGCCGCACAGGACTGTCAGCTTCACACGGGCCTGCTGCTCGGCCACACGTGTAGTGAGCTCCCCCAATGCCGGGCAGGGCCAGCCCACATGATTATGAGACTTAGACTATGTGATGATGATGATGATGATGGTGATGGTGATAAAGATGGAGATGGTCATAATGATGATGATAGTGGTGGTGGTGATGGTGATGATGATGGTGATGGTGGTGATGGTGGTGATGATGGAGGTGGTGATGGTGATGGTGATGATGGTGATGGTGATGGTGATGGTGATGATGGTGGTATAGTGGTGGTGGTGATGATAGTGATGATGGTGGTGGTGATGATGGTGATGATGGTGGTGGTGATGATGGTGATGGTGATGGTGGTGATGGTGATGGTAGTGGTGATGGTGGTGGTAGTGGTGATGGTGATTATGGTGATGATGATGATGGTGATGGTGGTGGTGGTGATGATGGTGGTGGTGATGATGGTGATGATGATGATGGTGATGATGGTGATGATGATGATGGTGGTGATGGTGATGGTAGTGGTGATGATGGTGATGATGGTGGTATAGTGGTGATGGTGGTGATAATGGAGGTGATGGTGGTGGTGTAGTGGTGGTGGTGAGGGGGAGATGAAAGCTAACTTCGTTGTCCTTAAACAAATGGTGGCTCTGACCCTTCTCCATATGGTAGGTCAGTCACACCTCACATGTCCTAGGCGGAGAGCCGGGTCCGGGCGGGGCTGGACTCGGTTTGAACCCGGGAGCCGGGCTGTGGGACGCCTGCGGTCCCCACGTCGAACAGACACAGCTGCTCGCCGTCTGCCAGGCCGCTCGCTGCCCTCCTCCCCGGCGCCGGTTCACCTGTCAGGCCTGCACTTCCCCGAAGGCTGAGTGAACGCGACGCGAATGTGCTGATGGGGCTCCCGCGGTCCCGGAGCTGAGCACCTGCGACGCCCGGTCCATCCCCGGACGTGCTGAACGGCTTAAGGGCAGCGGGCCTGCGGGCCGAAGCTGCTCCGAGAACACGCCGCACGGGAACCACTGACGCGCCAGGAACAGACGCTAGAAACCAGTCAACAGCTCTCCGATCTCCTCCCGTCAGCTGGTTTCACTCCGTGTTTGTCGGCCGCCGGGCAGAGGGGCGGGAGGAGGAGAAGCAGAGTCAGGCGTGGCGGCGGCGGGAGCTCGCTCGGTGCTGAGCCGCTGGCTGCTCAGCCACTGGGCTCCCGTCCCCCGGGCACCAGGCCTCCAGGGTGCCCCTCCCCCGGGACCCGGCGTGGTGAAGGGTCAGGGCGTTCTGCTGGCTGGTGGGCCAGGAGCCGAGGCTCCTGCCGCCCTGAGCGTCCGGGCCTCTCGGGACCCGGGTCCGGCCCAGAGAAGCACAGCCGCGTCCCGTGGGGCGGGGGGCCGGGTCACGGGCACCGTGGGAAGCTGGGCCGGGCCCGGGGGGAGGGCCATGGCGGCAGAGCCTGGGGGGTCCCGGGACAGCCTTCCGGGCAGGGACCGGCTCTCAGGCAGGTTGGGATTTCCTTCTTTCTTTTTCTTTTTCCAAAAAATGTCTTTTATTGATGTCAGAGAGAAGGGAGAGGGAGAGAGAGAGAGACATCAGTGATGAGAGAGCACCATGGATCGGCTGCCTCCTGCACGCCCCCCACTGGGGATGGAGCCCACAGCCTGGGCCTGGGCCCCGACTGGGAATCGAACCCTGACCTCCTGGCTCACAGCCGATGCTTGACCACGGAGCCACGCCCATCGATCCTCCAGGTTTCAGTGAGCTGAGCCCCTGGGGGGGTCCGGGTCCCCATCTCTGAGCCGTTTGTGCACGCCTCCCCTGGGTGTGTGTGTGTGTGTGTGACCTTTTGGTCTAACACCATGTCACGGAGCCGCCCCGGCCAGCTCTGTGCCCCCAGCCTGGCCCAGCTCTCGCCCTCGGCCCCGCGGCCCAGTCCGAGTCCCTCCGAGCTCGCTCCCTCGTCACCAGGAAGGAGCTGGGAGACAGGGGCTCCTGTGCCCGGACAGGCCGCTCGGGGACCGGGCACGTCCCCAGCACCCGCTGCCCGGTCCCCGCGGTGAGCGGTTCTCACCACACCCGCTCCCCTCACGGCTGGGAGCGCGGCTGCCGCTCAGATGTCAGGCCCGGGCTGATGGCGGCGGGGAGGGCGGCAGCTCAGAGCGCTGGCTCGCGTCTGTCCAAGGTGATGGCGTCCTGGCTCCTGGCGCTCTGCCCGCCCCGCTGCTGGCCTGGCTCTGACCCGGGGCCGGGCACCGGTGGGCAGGCCCCCTGAGCCGGCGGGCGTGGGGATGTGCCCTCCGTCTGCACGTGGGGGCTCCGTGCCCTGTGGGCGTCTCCATCACGGGCCTTGGCGGGGGGGTGGGGGGGGTGGAGGACTGTCCGAGCAGGTCTGAGCTGGCCCTGGTGCCACCCCTCTGCCTGGGCCAGCCTCCCCCACGCCCGGAGGGATCCGAGGAGCACGGCGCTGTCCGGCCCCAGCCCCAGCCCCAGCCCCAGCCCCAGCCCCAGCCCCAGCCCCAGCCCAGCCCCAGCCCCAGCCCCAGCCCCAGCCCCAGCCCCAGCCCCAGCCCCAGCCCCAGCCCAGCCCCAGCCCCAGCCCCAGCCACAGCCCCAGCCACAGCCCCAGCCACAGCCCCAGCCACAGCCCCAGCCCAGCCCCAGCCACAGCCCCAGCCGCAGCCCCAGCCGCAGCCCCAGCCCCAGCCCCAGCCCCAGCCCCAGCCCCAGCCCAGCCCCAGCCCCAGCCCCAGCCCAGCCCCAGTCACAGCCCCAGCCCCAGCCCCAGCCCCAGCCCCAGCCCCAGCCCCAGCCCCAGCCCCAGCCCCAGCCCAGCCCCAGCCCAGCCCCAGCCCCAGCCCAGCCCCAGTCACAGCCCCAGCCCCAGCCCCAGCCCCAGCCCAGCCCCAGCCCCGCGCCTCCTTAGACCAAAGCCAGTCCCCTGAAGTGAATAGAAAGGAGCTGTGACCAGTGAGGCCCCTCGGCTTCGTCCTGTCCTGCCGCCGGCCAGGCCCTGGCCCCGCTGTCGGCGCTGAGCCAGCGGCCTTTCCCTCGCGGTCCGGAGGCCGGGGCCCAGCCGGGCGTGTGGGCGGCCTGGTTCCCGTGTCTGTCACGTGGCCTTTCCTCGGGGACTCTGTGTCCGAGTCTCCTCTGGGGACCCGGGGTCAGGGCTCCATGGCGACCCCCTCTTCCAAGGCCCTGCCCACGCGGTCGTGTCCTGAGGCCTCGGGGTCAGGGCTCCACACGAGGTCTTTGGGGAACGGCCAGCCCCGGGTCACTCTCCGTCCGCGGGGCGACTGGCCCCCTGTCCTCGGGTCCCCTCTGGCCGTGTGACCCCGTGTGACCCTGTCCGGCCCGGCTGGCCCCCGCCCCCGCACAGCCTCCCAGGCTCGGCCCCTCCCGCCTCCCGTCATTTAAATAAATTTGCATACATCGCTTCCCACGCGCCTTGATTGTCTCAGAATCACAAATTCCATAAATATCCCGCCGCCCTCCCCGCCCCGTCTCTGAGCTTCTCGTCATCACAGCCCAGGGCCCGCGGGATTCGACTTGTTTCTTAATTTCTCTCTGCAGCTTCCTTCCGGGCAAGCCCTGGAGGAGCCGGTGCCTGTGTGTGTGTGTGTGTGTGTGTGTGTTGTGTGTGTGTGTTGGGGGGGTGGGGCGTCCGTGTCCCAGAGGCGTCTGTCCGGCCGGGGACAGCCTGGCTGAGGCCCGGGGGGCGGCGACGGGAGCCGGCTGCCTGCCTGTGACGCCGGGCTGGGCAGACGCCAGGGTTGCTGGGCGCAGGAGGGAGGCAGGGAGTCCAGGGAGGGGACACGGGGTGCCCCCACCCCGGAGGGAAGGGCTGCAGGAGGCACAGGACAGGACCGGGGATCCAGTGAGGATGTCCCGCTGGGGGCCGGCCCGAGCCTCACACGGGAACTGCGTCCCTCAGGGTGACTTGGGCGTCGGCGCCCTCGGTGGGAACCGAACCCTTTCCGTCTTGTGGCCTCGGGAAGGCAGGGCCGCCACCGCCCGGCCACCTCCTCCAGGACGGTCTCCCCACGCCAACCCGGCCCAGGCCAGGAGCGGCTCCCCGTCCGGGCCCCGGGCCCTGCCCCCGAGACCTCATGTTTGAGACCACCATTGCCACCGGGGCACCCCCCACCCACAGCCTGTCACGTGCTGCCCAGAGCCTGCCCCTCCCCGCCCCCCCAGGCGGCACTGCCTCCACGGGGCTCACCGGCCGGCACACGGCCCTGCCCCGCCTGGCGGCACTTCCTGTCTGAACAACGTGACCACGGGTGGCCTGCACCCCGCGGGCAGGGCAACTGTCCACGTGGCTGACCCCCAACAGACACCCTGGGCCCGAGGCCGGGGGGGCCCTGGTGCCGGCTCTGTGAGCTGGAGATGGGGGCGCCCTCCCTCCGCGGGGGCGGCCGCGGTGGGCCTGGGGCAGCTCCCGGCTTGGTCGTGTCACTGCCCCCTCGTGGCCGAACCGTCCCAGCCCAGCCAGCTGTCACCCGGCCGCCCCGGGCGGCGTGGCTCACTCCTGCGGAGCCCACCCCGGTGAACGCGTCCGCTTCCTCCTGGCTGAGCGCGGGGACCGGGAGCCGGCCCTGCCCCAGGCGGTGCAGCCGCGGAGGGCTCAGCGGTTCGATTCCCGGTCAGGACACAGGCCCGGGCTGTGGGCTGGACCCCAGTGCGGGGCGTGCAGGAGGCAGCCGGTCCATGTTCTCTCTCATCACTGATGTTTCTCTCCCTTCCTCTCTGACATCAATAAAAGCATTTAAACAATGAAAAGGAGAGAGAGGTGCACAGCGAGCTGTGGTTGGCCTGGGAGACACGGCCACGGAGGCTCTGGGGGGCCGCCCACCGTCCCCAGCGAGGGCCGGGGCCAGGGTGAGCCGTCCACAGGCTGCGCCGGGCCCAGGGTGCATCGGGCTTAGGGTGTGCCAGGCCCAGGCTGCGCCGGGCCCAGGGTGCCCCGGGCCCAGGGTGCCAGGCGCGGGAGGGAGGCGGCCGGCCCCAGCCCGGCCTTGGCCTCTGTCCTCAGCCTCGTCCCTCCGCCCTGGTTTGAGCTGGAGGCGCGCGGCTCAGAGGGCTGGGCCGTGACCCCTTTTCTGGGCCAGGGGGTCAGTGCCCTGTGGACCCGTCACACTGAGGGCCCTCCCCTCTGGGAGTTAAAGTGCTTTTAAGAGGCGATTATGCAGAGTCTGTAATTTCCGCTCTAAGTGCTGTCCCTTCTCCTGCCCCTGCTTCACGCAATGATTTCCATTTGCCCGTTGGACGAGGAGCCGTGCCTCCCCACGGACGCCCGCACCCTGGCCTTCCGCCGGCCTGCACCCGCCGCCCGGCCTCTCCCTGGAGGAGACAGCGCCCTCCTGTCCCAGGAGGTGGGCTCCGGCTCCAGCAGCCCCTTAGCTCCCTGCGGCTGGCCACGTGTCCCATGGAGCGCAGGCCCTGTTCACACGGGACACGGGAGGCGGGGGGTGAGGAGGGGACAGATGAGGAGGGGCGGGGCGGACAGACGCCACAGCCTACAGCACCTCCTCCTGGCCCCGCCTCCGTCCTGAGCTCCGCTCCCCGTGAGCGCTTGGACGAGGCACCGCTGGCGCCTGAGGCCCCGGCCACCCTGCAGCCTCACCTGCCCCAGCCCAGCTCCCGCCCCGGGAGCTGGCCGACACCGCACAGCAGCTGTCCGGGCTCTGCGCCCAGGTGGGGGCCACGGGAGGAGCTGCGCCCAGGAGCCGGTTCTTCCCTCGGGCCTCGGGCCTCACTGAGACAGCTTGTCCTCCCGCCCTCTGCAGGCCTGTCCTCCCGCCCTCCTGCAGTGCCCGCCCGGCCGGAGCCGGCCCTCTGCAGGGGAACGCCCTCTGTGTGAGCTGGGCCCTCTGTGCCTGCCCTGCCTGTGACAGACAGCACGTGCTGTTTGGGTCCCAGGCAAATGGGCTCCAACGAGCCGCCAGGACTGCGTGGAGGGAGCTGCTCTGAGGGGGGGCGGGGCCTCGTTAGCGTGGCCGCCAGGTCCCCCGCTTCCTCTCCATGATGCCCACAAACTGAAGGCCGTCTCCACAGCCTGTGCAGCTCGGCCTGCCCGGGCTCTGGGGGGCAGCGTGGGCTCTCGAGGGCAGTGCGGGCTCTGGGGGGCAGGGCCGGGCTCTGGGGGGCAGGGCCGGGCTCTGGGGGGCAGGGCCGGGCTCTGGGGGGCAGGGCCGGGCTCTGGGGGGCAGGCCGGGCTCCGGGGGGCAGGGCCGGGCTCTGGGGGGCCTGCCCGGGCTCCGGGGGGCAGGGCCGGGCTCTGGGGGGCAGGGCCGGGCTCTGGGGGGCAGCGCGGGCTCTGGGGGGCAGGGCCGGGCTCTGGGGGGCAGGCCGGGCTCTGGGGGGCAGGGCCGGGCTCTGGGGGGCAGGGCCGGGCTCCGGGGGGCAGGGCCGGGCTCCGGGGGGCAGGGCCGGGCTCTGGGGGGCAGGGCGGGCTCTCGGGGCCTCCCGGGCCACGGCCGCCTCGGTGGGTGTGTGCGCCGCCAGGGACAGCGCGGTCCCACGCGGAGGGACCGTGCGGTGTCCACACGCCGCCGTGGAGGCGGAGAAACGGGCCACGCCACGCTAATTACTCTTCGCGGACGAGGGAGCGATGGCTAATGTGCCTGGGTCTCATTAATTAACTCTCCGACTCTAATTAACTTCCTGCCTGTTGCACCTGACATAACGTATTACCAAAAGCAGCGAGGCGGCGTGTCCTGCTCGGAACGGAGCGAGAGGAGTGCCGCCTGTGGCATCTCCGACGCCGAGAGCCCAGGTGCTGTGGGCGGGTGCTGTGGGCGGGTGCTGTGGGCGGGGGTGCCGTGGGCGGGTGCTGTGGGTGGGTGCTGTGGGCGGGTGCTGTGGGGGGGTGCTGTGGGCGGGTGCTGTGGGCGGGGGTGCTGTGGGCAGGTGCTGTGGGCGGGTGCTGTGGGCGGGGGTGCTGTGGGCGGGTACTGTGGGCGGGTACTGTGGGGGGTGCTGTGGGCGGGGTGCTGTGGGTGGGGGTGCTGTGGGGGGGTGCTGTGGGCGGGTGCTGTGGGCGGGTGCTGTGCGGGTGCTGTGGGTGGGTGCTGTGGGTGGGTGCTGTGGGCGGGTGCTGTGGGCGGGTGCTGTGGGCCGGTGCTGTGGGGGGGTGCTGTGTGGGTGTGCTGTGGGCGGGTGCTGTGGGCCGGTGCTGTGGGCGGGTGCTGTGGGCGGGTGCTGTGGGCGGGGTGCTGTGGGTGGGGGTGCTGTGGGGGGTGCTGTGGGCGGGTGCTGTGCGGGTGCTGTGGGTGGGTGCTGTGGGTGGGTGCTGTGGGCGGGTGCTGTGGGTGGGTGCTGTGGGCGGGTGCTGTGGGCGGGTGCTGTGGGTGGGGGTGCTGTGGGGGGTGCCGTGGGCGGGTGCTGTGGGCGGGTGCTGTGGGTGGGTGCTGTGGGCGGGTGCTGTGGGCCGGTGCTGTGGGCGGGTGCTGTGTGGGGGTGCTGTGGGTGACGCAGCCGCGGGGCACAGAGATGTCTGGGCAGAAGTCGGCGTTCTCTAAGCACCACGAGGAACCCACAGTCACCGCCAGGTTCGCTCCCATCGCACTCCGTGAGCTCTCACAGTCAGACCCACAGGGATGATGGCCTAGCGCAGAGCCTGGCCTCAGCGGCCGCAGTTTGGGGAAAGCTCAGACTCACACCGCGGGGCCCAGGGCCGTCAGAGTGCTCCGGGGTGAGAGGAGGTGGCGATGGCAGAGGCTCCGGTGGTTTTCACGGCTCGGGGACGAGGAGTGCCTGGAGCCCGGGGAGAAAGGCACAGGATGGTCCACAGCGTGAGAGCTCAGAGCGCCTCCTTCAGTCACAACTCCTGCCTCACCGCCCCGCTGTCAGCACTGCCATCACCATCACCACCATCACCACCACCACCATCATCACCACCATCACCACCATCACCATCACCATCACCACCACCATCACCATCACCATCACCATCATCACCACCATCACCACCATCACCATCACCAGCATCACCACCCATCAATACTGCCATCACCACCATCACCATCACCATCACTACCATCACCATCACCACTGCCATCACCATCACCATCACATCACCACCATCACCATCACCATCACCACCACCATCACCATCACCATCACCATCACCATCACCATCACCATCACCATCACCATCACCATCGTTCTCCCCTCCCGTTATCAGTGCCGTGACGGCCGCGCCCTCAGTGCGTCACACCGTCTGCCGGTCAGCGGAGGCCCCGGCCTCCAGCCCCGCTGCCCTCTCCGCGGGGCCGGGCGGGGTGCGGGGGGAGCCGGTGTGTGCGGGCACGGGGACGTCAGCGCGTGAGCCTGAGGCCAGGGTGTGGGCTTCGCCGGGCCGGCGGCTCAGGGCTCAGCGTTGACCTTTGAACCAGGAGCTCATGGTTTGATACCCAGTCAGGGCACAGGCCCAGGTTGAGGGCTTGATCCCCAATTGGGGGCATGCAAGAGGTAGCCAATCAATGACTCTCTCTCATGATGAATGTCTCTCTCCCTCTCCCTTCCTCTCTGAAATCAATAATAGTAATAATAATAATAATAATCATAAGCACCGGCTCCAGGGAGGGTCCCTCCTGCCTCCTCCATTGGCTGGCCTCACTCCCCCCGTTTCTGTCACAGGTCCCCGGCCCCCACGTGCCTCTGGGTCCTATAGGGACGGCAGCCACTGCACTGAGGCCCCAAAATCTCAGTGTACAGAGGGCACCAGCCTCTTGGCTCAGCCTGGGCCCGGGCACCAGCCTCCTGGCACCACTGCTCGGCCGGAGCTGACACCCGCCCATCGGAGGGTCCGGGTACACCTGTTCCCCAGCAAACAACCACGTGGGCCAGGTGTGGCCGAGGCCCAGGCCGCGGGCGGGACCTCTGGGCCCTCCGCCCGCTGGTCCGAACGGACGGGGCTCCCCGGTCATGGCTCCCCGGACACGGCTCCCGGTCACGGCTCCCCGGACATGGCTCCCGGTCACGGCTCCCCGGACATGGCTCCCGGTCACGGCGGGGCTCCTCCGAGCCGGCCGCCGTCCTGGGCGCCGGGGGTCGGGGGAACTGGCTCCGGACCGTCCCCGCTCCCCAGCAGCCTCACTTGGCATTCCGTGCGGGTTAGGTTTCCCGTTAATTATTCAGGAGACTTAATGCGATCAAACCGGAGCCGTGTAGCGGATCTGAGGGAACAGGAGCGAAATCGATGGTCCCAGGGCCGCGGAGGCAGATGAATAATTGACTCTCCTCCCCTTGAAGTTCCACTGCAGGAACACGGTTTACCCACGCAGACCAGTCCAGAGGGAGGGAGGGAGGGAGGGAGGGAGGGAGGGGGAGAGAGAGAGAGGGAAGGAGGGAGGGAGAGAGAGAGAGAGGGGAGAGAGAGACACAGGGAAAGAGAGAGAGAGAGGGAGGGAGAGGAAGGAAGAGAGGAAGGAGAGAGGGAGGGAGAGAGGGAGAGAGAGGGAGAGAGAGACACAGGGAGAGAGAGGGAGGGAGAGGGAGAGAGAGGGAGGAGGGAGAGAGGAGAGAGGAGAGAGAGAGAGAGAGAGAGAGAAAGAGAGAGAGGGAGGGAGAGGGAGGGAGAGACTGGTGGATGGATACATGATACACGGAGATACGACGGGAGAGAAATAGCATGGCAGACAGACAGCTGGATGGGATTAGATGATAAACAGATGAGAGAGAGGGAGAGGGAGAGGGAGAGGGGACAGCTGTGTCCCTCTGTCCCGGGACCCGCTCAGCGGGGCCGCCGTGCGGAGTTGCACGCTAACCGGGTTAGTGTCCGCGGTTTCACGCGCCTCTCGGCGTGACCGGGGTGAGCCCGCAGGGCCGGACGGCGCCGCCGCCTATTTATATCCGGTCGATGCGCGGCCGCGGCCGCCTGATCGAATCTGCTGCCCTTCACGCCGCGGAGACACGGGCCTCCCGGGGCGTCCTGCGGAGGAGGGCCCAGGGCGGGGGTGGCCCAGGGCGGGGGTGGCACAGGGCGGGCGGCCGTGCTGCTGGCTGAGCCGGCGGGCTCCACCCCCAGCCCTGAGCCCCCGTCACCGCGGGGCTGAGGCTGGGCCCCCGCGTCTGAGCACAAAACAGTGACCTCCCTCCCGCCCTGCCCGGCCGCACGCTGGGCGCCGTGTGTGCGTGCGTGTTCATGTGTGTATGCATGCGTGCGTATGCGTGCGGGTGCACACGTGTGTGCATGCATGTTCGTGTGTGCATGCATGCACGTGTGCGGACACACGCGTGTCCTGCGGGGCGGGGCTGGCGTGTCGCAGTGCCAGCACTCGCCCGGGCAGTGACGAAGGAGGCAGAGCCGGCCGTCAGGAATCGATGTGTGATGTCTCTATCGCGGGGATGAGCTGGGAAATAGAATGCGCCCTTTGGACCTCCCTCCGAGCCGGTGGGGCCAGAGCGCGTGGGAGGGAGGGAGGGAGGGAAAGGAGAGAGGGGGGGAGGGAGGAGGGAGGGGGGAGGGAGCGGGGAGAAGGGAGGAGGAGGGTGAAGAGGGCGGGGAGGGGGAGGGAAAGGAGAGAGGGGGAGGGTGAAGGGGGGGAGGGTGAAGAGGGAGGGAGGGAGGGGCGAGGGAAAGGAGAGAGGGGAGGGGAGAGGGGGGAGGGGGAGGGAGGGAGGCAGCGGCCTGGCGGGGCGGCAGGGGTGCAGCCTGCAGTTGTGGCCGGCAGTCCCCCCCCATGCTGGAGGCCGCTGTCTCACTCAGGGGCTGTTACCGCCCCCTCCCTCTGTCCCGTCTGCCGCCTGCTTCCCAGCGCCGGGCGGGTGGGGAGGCCCACCTTCCGGAGCCCGCCGCCCGGCGTTCAGCGAGAATCGCGCAGGAACCGGAGGGCGAGGGGTGAACGGGCGGACGGCGGCGGGCGGGGGCGGTCAGGACCTCCTCCCGCCGCGGCTGACGCGAGGAGGTGACCGGCCTCAGAGCCGCGGCCGGGGCCCAGGACGCTGCTCGGGCCTCGCGGGGCCGCCCGCCTGCCGCCTGGCGCAGACATGACCGCGGGAAAGAGTGAGGCCGCGCCCGTGTCTGCCCGTTCGGCTGATTCGGTGCTAACAGCCGGTCCCCTGCGGGCTGCGGGCTGCGGGCTGCGGAGGAAGTCTGAGCCGAGCTGGCTCTGGAGACTGACCGCCCAGAGGCTGTGCAGGGTGAGCGGGCGGGCAGAGGGGCCTCTGTGCTCCCCCCCCCCATCACCCCTGGGCGGGCGTCCATCCCTCACGTCCGTCCTTCCTCCCACACTGGGCACGGCCGGGCGCCGGCTCTGGGCTGTGGAGAGCGGCCCCTGGGCCAGGCGGTCCCGGCCCTTCGCACACGTGGTCACTAGGCAGCAGGCGTGAAGTCCCCACGCGTCCCTGTCCTGGGCAGGACGGGGCCGGTCACCGCCCTCCCCTCCGGTCTCTCCCCAGAAGGAGGGGCAGACGGCGGCCGGGCGGCCTTTGGAGGCCTCTGTCCGGCTCCGCGGCTCCCCAGGCGCCGTCTGGTCATGGCCACGGTCACATGACAGCTGCCCCCAGGCCCCGCCGCCAGCCTGCAGCACCAGGGGCTGCCGATTCCAAGGGGAAGGCCTCTTAGTCCCCCTCCTCTCCTCCATCACTTCCTCCCCCTGCACCCCAGATGCTGCTCTCAGGTCCCCCCTCCCGCCTGGCTCTCATGCGTGTTCGCCAGCCCTGCCCCGGCCGCCGCCTCTGCCGGGTGTCTGCCCAGAGGGCGCGGCCCCGGGAGGAGAGTGAGCCGCCCCGCGGCCGAGGCTGTGGTGCCCGCCGCCCCCGGGCCACTGCGGGGCCAGGCCGTGGCGTCACCTGTCCCCGCCTGCATCTGGATCCCCATGGAATCGCGTGCTGTGGGTCAAGCATGCTGGCTGTCAGTGCTTGCACACGTCCCCGTGGGGTCTCCCGGGAGCCGTGCCGGGAGATGAGCGAGGACGAGGTTGCCATGGTGAGCGGCGGACACCGGGTCCCCGATGCCAGCAGACATCCTCATGCCGCCCTCTCGGCCGGTGTGCCCGAACCCCCACATCCCAGTCCCAGTCCCAGTCCCGGGCAATGCTCTCGGGAGAGTGAGGAGGGCGGGCGGAACGGCAGGCGCTGCCCAGGGGAGAGGAGCTCTGACGGGAGGAGAAAGAGGGGAATCGCCACGAGGGAAGCTGCTGCCCACTGTGTCCCGGGTGGTCAGCGCTGTTCCTGTGACAGTGTCTCCCTCCAACTCAGTGGGAGGTGAAGCTTTGGATGGGAGTGACTTAACTCTGATCAAACACAATGTATCAATGTCTCTCATCAAACACAATGTATCAATGTCTGATCAAACACAATGTATCAATGTCTGATCAAACACAATGTATCAATGTCTCTGATCAAACACAATGTATCAATGTCTGATCAAACACAATGTGCCAATGTCTCTGATCAAACACAACGTATCAATGTCTCTGATCAAACACAATGAACCGCTGTCTCCGGAACTAGTGATTTGATACCATTTATGAGGTGCACCAGTAAATAATGCAGATTGGCCCTGTACCAGTTAATAGTGAGGATTTGTAATAAAAGGAAACACGGTAATTTCAAGAGAAACATCGTAAGTGCATCATTCAAAGCAATGTCCATCGCTAGCTACACATTTCCCCATCTTTAGGGTAATTGGTGGATACCGTCCCCATAGAACTTCTCTTGTTTGGAGGCAAACCAGAGACCCAATTTTCCACTTCTTCCTAGTCTCAAAGTGCTGCTCAGACAGTGCGTGTGCCATGGGTCAGAACACGTGGTCATCTGAAGGGGCAAGGTCTGTGAACACGGCGGGTGGGTTCACACTTCCAGGCAAGATCTTTTCCCGTGTCTTTAGCTGGCTTTGAAATGTGTGATGGTGCGTCATCATGAAGCAAGATTACTATGAGTGTCTTCTGGAACATTGTGGGCGTTCCACGATCAAAGCGTGGTTCAAATTGATTATTTGTTTTCCGTAGTGATCAGTATTAACGGTTTCACCCGGTTTGAGAAGCTCATAATACGCCACACCTTCCTGATCCCACCAAAGGCAGAGCATTGTCTTCTTTCCGAAGTGATCTGGCCTGGCAGTCAATGTTGATGGTTGACCTGGATCAACCCGTGATTCTGTGCGTTTGGGATTCTCAGAATAAATCCACCTTTCATCGCCAGTCACAATTCGATGCAAAGAAGACTTGCTTTCGTGCCGTTGAAGCAGCATTTTACTGATGACTTTTCGGTTTTCCATTTGTCTTTCGTTCAGTTGATGTGGCTCCCATTTTCCTTCCTTTAAAATCCTTCCCGTTGCTTGTAAACGATCGGAAATTGTTTGCTGAGCAACGTGTAATCTTTCTGCAAGTTGTTTTTGAGTTTGACACGTATCTTCATCCAATAATGCTTGTCACTGTTGGTCTTCAAACTTTTTCGGTTGACCTGGACATTCTTTGTCTTTCACATGGAAACCATCACTTTTAAAGCGTTTAAACCAGCATTCACAAGTGTCTTGAGATGGAGCATGTTCACCATAAGCTCCCTGAAGAATACAATGGCTTTTAGCAGCACTTTTCTTCAAAATACAGTAATGAATTAAAGGTTCCCGCAAATGCTCTCTTTTTTTGGCACGAAATTTGACACTTTTAAGCATAAAAATATCTACGATGTTAACACCTTCAGAAAATTTGACATATGAAGTTTTGAAGCGTGTTGTCAATACAAAACAGCATCCCCATCAAATCGCATGTATCGCAACTCCTCCGATTGAAGAAAACCCGTGTTGGTGACCCGTGCGCCTGGCAGATGGCTGGTAAAAGGCGTGAGGGGCGGTCGGCTCCTGTCCCTGCCTCCCCATACGAAACTCAATCAACCTGCCGCCACGTAAGGGGAAGGCCGTCTTCCCCCACACATGTGGTGGCGCTTTGTCAAACGTCATGAGTTCTTGCCCCAGCCAGTGTGGCTCAGTGGATAGAGCGCCGGTCTGCGGACTGAAGGGTCCCGGGTTCGATTCCGGTCAAGGGCACGTACCTCGGTTGCGGGCTTCTCCCCAGCCCGGCCCTAGTCTGGGGGTGTGGGGGCAGCCTGTCCATGTGTTTCTCTCACATCGATGTTTCTGTCTCCCCCTCTCTCTCAGCCCCTGCCGGTCCCTGGGAAGCACCCCCGGGTGAGGTTTTTTTTTTATCATTCACTGCGAGCTCGCTCTGCGGACAAGCTCTCGGCTGCACCTTCGTGTCCTGAGCCGGATAGAGGGCCAGCGCTTCGTCCTTCCCTCGGAGTTTGGTCGCTGGCGCATTTAGAGGATCCCGGTTTTGTCTCAGTCGTCAAACTGCTGGAACGCAGCCCGCCCTCTCCTTATGCGTTAACGTTCCTGTGGCCGCCGGCCCAGCCTCCTCCTCACCCAGACTTACAACCCCGTCCGCTCCTCTTCCCGATGGGCCTGGGGGGCGTGGCCGTGGTAACCATCTGGAAACACCACTGGGCTTCCCAGTCTCTCTCCGCTCCCCGCACCACCTGCTCCTCCGATTTCTCCCCGATCTCCGCCCCCCCCCCCCCCCACTTAGCTTCTGTTTCATTGGCTGGTTCACCGGCTCCTTCGGGCGAGCAGCAATGCCGCCCCTGCCCGGACGCTCCCCTAGTTCTCCCCGCTCCCCAACTCTCGCCCTTGGGGTCTCCTCGATGCCGGGGCGTCTGCGAGGGCTGCTTCGTTGCTGGCTCTTTGGGGACCCCCCCCCCGCGCTGTCCCGCTCGGTTTGGCTGAGTGCCGTCACATTTAAAACCTCAATGACCGTCCGTCCTCCTCCCCTCGGCCCCCGGAGGCCAGGTGGCCGCTGGCCCGGGGTGACCTGACTGCGGGCGGGGCCTGGGCTGCTCTGCACGAGGGAGGCCGATGCAGCCTCCGCTCTGGAGCCCGCGGTCTGGGGAGCCCCTCCTGCGGGGGCCGGAGTCAGGTCCTGCAGGCCTCACCCCGGAGCGCCATGCCGACGAGGGGGCGGGAGCCGGGGGACTGAGCCCGCGCGGGCCCCCACAGACTCGCACCCTCCCGGCCGGCGGGGACGGAGCCTCGAGCCGCAGAGAACGGAGGAAAAGGCACGGGCTCGGCGGGCGGACGCCCGGAGGATGTGTTGGTTTAAAGAAATTAAACACCGTTTCAAACACACAAATTAATCATCTTAAAGGTTGTGTGGAAGGCAGAAACTAGGGCAGATCCCGAGCCCGGTCTGTGTGCTGAACTCAGCAAAAATAAAGTAAACAGAGCTGCATCGCCTCTCCTCTGTGACCCTGGGGCGGCTGGCAGTGCCGGGTGCGGGCGGTGCCGGGTGCGGGCGGTGCCCGGTGAGGGTGGTGAGGGCGGTGCCGAGTGCGGGCGGTGCCCGGTGAGGGCGGTGCCGGGTGCGGGCGGTGCCCGGTGAGGGCGGTGCCCGGTGCGGGCGGTGAGGGCGGTGAGGGCGGTGAGGGCGGTGCCCGGTGCGGGCGGTGAGGGCGGTGAGGGCGGTGAGGGCGGTGCCCGGTGCGGGCGGTGAGGGCGGTGCCGGGTGCGGGCGGTGCCCGGTGAGGGCGGTGAGGGCGAGCAGCATCCGTGCTAGAGGTGTCACCGCGGCGGGCGCGTTGCTCACGAGCATTTTACACAGAGACGCGAGCTTTGCCCTGGTTCCCTGAGTCTGAGCTCCCTCCGCCTTCCGCAGACCCGGGCGTCTTGGGACATTCGCCCTGTCAGAGGGCCTGGGGTCTGGTCGAGGGCCGTCCCTGTGTGGCTCCTCCTGGCTCTTCATCCCCGGATGGAGGGGAGGCCAGCCCGGGGCCTGGCTCTGGGTGGGTACAGCCACCCCCGCCCCCCGGAACCCCCGCGGCTGTGAAGGAGGAGGAGGTGGGCTCACCTCCAGGGCAGCACGGAGCTGCTGTCCGCGGTCCTGAAACAATGGCCTCGCCCCTGGCTGATTCCTCCTTGGTGCCTGGCAACTCATATCCTTTGGCCAATTTTCTATTGTATCATCATCATCATCATCATTATCATTTTAAATACATTTTTATTGATTTCAGAGAGGAAGGGAGAAGGAGAGACAGAAACATCCACAATGAGAGAACCATTGAGCAGCTGCCTCCTGCTCGCCCCACGCTGGAGTTTGAGCCTGGAACCCGGGCCTGTGCCCTTGACTGGGAATCGAACCGTGACCTCCTGGGTCATAGGTTGATGCTCAGCCCCTGAGCCACGCGGCCGGCTCTGTTCTCTTGCTGACTTGATTCCTGTTGACCGGCAGAAGTTACTCACGGGGTCTGGCCGCGCACGCTCTGTTCTGCACACTGTGGATCGCCCCTCCTCCGCGTGTCCATCTCTGTTTGTAGCAAAGTGTCCCATGCGTCGTAGCTGCAGGCTCACCTGTTTGTCCAGGTGTGAGTGTGTCCTCTTTGGGTTCGGCCTGAGACATTATTCCTTAACCTTCGGGCAGGATGATAATATCCTACCATTCTTTCAAGAAGCTTTGAAGACTCTTGAAAATCTCTCATCTGAGCCTTTAATCATGCGGAATTCATTACACTGAGCAGGGTGAGGGCGGAAACTAATTAGGTTTCTTCTGATGGAAAGTTTCCATAGAAGCCGCCCGTCCACTCTTCAGGGATCTGTGACCGACTGCAATTCATCAAGTGCCCGTGAGGTGCTCTGTCAGGGCCGGTCTGCTTCTGTCTCGGTGTGAATGCCCCTCCTCGCATCCAAAGAGCCAGCGTTAGCCACTGCGTGGCGATCACTGTCGGCTTCTCGTACACAAGTCTCCCCTCTTGAACGTTCGTCCCTCCACATGACCCAGGCCTTTACGCCCTCGGTGCCCATTGGGACTGGTGTGCCGTTTTCACCGGCGGTGCCGCTGGGCCCTGGCTGGGAGCCGCACAGCTCGCCACAGGCCGCGGGGTCACCGAGCGCCTAGGAGCAGGGTTTCCGCGGGAAGGCCCCCCTGCCCCCCAGCACCCCGAGCCTGGCGCTCCTGCCTTCACTCCCGGTGCTCGGAGCCTGGCCCGACGGTGAGGGCGCGTCTCCGGGCCACGTCCCCGCAGCGTCAGAGCCGAGGACACGGGGGCCTCGGGTTCCCGCCCGCCGCTCCGGGAGGAGGGGCGCCCGGAGGCGCGGCTCCCTGCGAGGGGAGCAGTGAGCGGGCCTCCCTGTGGAAGACGGTGTGGCTGTGCTTCGGTGTGAGCACCGGCGGGAGTTCCCCATCGCAGCTGCAGCACATTCCCGCCGGCGCCTCCCGTCTGATGGGGGCTGGGCGGGGCTCCCCGCCCCCTCCCCCAGCTCGTCGGCGTCGACAGGGCTGCGGGCAGAGCTGACTGGCCTGCCCCTGTGGGCTGAGGCACCTGTCAGGTCCTGGGCACACAGCGGTGGGCAGAGGGGTGACGGGTGAACAGTGGGACCCTGGGGAGGGGCTGGAGGGTTTAGGGTGTTCAAGGCAGCGAGGCGGGGTCTCACCCCCACAGGAGCAGAGCTGGTCGGAGAGGGAGCCCGCAGCCACCGAGGCTGACCACCGAGGCTGACCCACCGAGGCTGACCCACGAGGCTGACCCACCGAGGCTGACCACCGAGGCTGACCCACCGAGGCTGACCCACGAGGCTGACCCACCGAGGCTGACCACCGAGGCTGACCACCGAGGCTGACACACTGAAGTGTTGGTGTTGCCTGGCGGCCTGGCTCAGGGGCTGAGCATCGGCCCATGGACCAGGAGTCTCAGTTCGATTCCCAGTCAGGGCACATGCCCGGGTTGCAGGCTCAATCCCCAGCAGGGGGTGTGCAGGAGGCAGCCGACCAGCGATCCTCTCTCATCATCGATGTGTCTCTCCCTCTCCCTTCCTCTCTGACATCAACAAAAACGTATTAAACAAGAGGAAGATGCTGGTGTCTCAGAGCAGAGCTTCTCCAGTGCGACCACACTCACCTCCCAGACTCCCCCCCCCCCCCCCGCCCCGGTGGGACCCTGACTGTGGGTCTGGCTGTGTCTCCCAGCTCCCAGGTGGTGCTGACAGCCGCTCTGAGGGTGGGAGGCTCAGGGAAGCTGTTCCCTGGCCTCCTGCTGCTTCCTGTGTTCATTCATTGACCACCGACTCCTTCCTTTGTTCCAAGGGGTCACTGGGAGGGACGCACGTGGCCGGCATCCGGCTGGGAAGGTCACAGGGCAGAGCAAGGGCACAGGTCCTCCTCCTCCGGGAAGCCTGCCCTGACTGCTCACCCACAGCACAGCCCTGCCCTCAGTCTGCCCTCACTCGGTGTGTGAGGCTCACACGTGTTCCCACCAGGGTCATGGGTCCCCGCTGACGGCAACCTCCTTTCTCTCTGTCTCCCTCGGGGCTCGGCTCCGGCCGGGTCCCAAAGGGAATGCGATGGTGACTTTCCGACGTGGGAGGGGGTGGGGAGGTGGCCAGCCTGTCCCGGACGCCGGCCCGTCTGAGGCGGGGGCATGCGGGGCCGGAGCGGGCGGTGACATGACTGAGACAGGCGGTCCCGGGGCCCAGCCCGGCCTGCGGAGGCTGAGGGAGTGCGGGTCCCGGAGGCGGAACCGCTGGGAAGGAGCGGGATGGCAGTCAGCGGCGGCCGGCCGCGGGGTCTGGGGCGGGAGCGGTCCCTGTGCCTTAGAGCCCACAGCAGAGCTGGTTTCCAGGGAGAGGCTCGGGGAAGGGGTTAGGGGGACTCGCTCTGCAGAGCCATTCCAACTGCTTCACGATGCACAGTCAGGACCGAGGCGAGCCCAGCAGACCACGATCTGAAATTGAGGAAAATGGCAAGTGCGACCAATGCGTTGCCATGGCAATGGGAGATGCAGCCTGGCAGCCTGGCCCCACTCGCTCGTCCGGACCAGGGAGCCCATGCCCCAGGCCGCCTCCCACCCGCCCGTCTGTCCTCTGCCCAGGCTCCACCCGCAGAGCAACCCAGGCCCTCCCACCTCCTGGGCAGCTGTCAGTCACCCTCCCAGATGCACCGCCCACACCTGGCTCCCACGGAGTCGGCTGCCCTGCCCTTCGGGCACCGTGTGCCCAGCACCTTCCCACGGGCGGACTCCTCCCCAGCAGCTAAGACCCGGGCTCCACTGACCCAACAGCGCCCCCTAGCTGCAGGCCAGTGACCCAACAGCGCCCCCTAGCTGCAGGCCAGTGACCCAACAGCACCCCCTAGGTGCAGGCCAGTGACCCAACAGTGCCTCCTGGCTGCAGGCCAGTGACCCAACAGCGCCTCCTGGCTGCAGGTCAGTGACCCAACAGCGTCTGCTAGTGGGAGCTCAGGCCCAGGGAGGCGGGCAGCTCCTAGTCCTGACCTGGTCCAGGGAGCAGAGCACAGCAAGCTCTGTGTAAGGAGACGGGGAGGGAGGCCTGGCCAGGGGCTCAGGGGCCCACTGTGGAGGGATGCGGCCCAGGGCAGGGTGCTGTCAGAGCCCTGGCAAAGGGCAGACGCTCAGCCCCCACTGGCTCCTCCTCTGCCCTCAGACTCCATCTGCCTGCAGCTCTGTCTCAGGGAGGGCCTGGTGTGTCCTCAGGGGTGGCAGGGCCCCGGCCCATGGGCTCTGGGTGGGTGTGGGCAGCGCCCCTGCTGCAGTCAGAGAGCACGTGGCCTCGCCACGCTCCCGAGGGAGGCCTGGTGCACGGGGCGGCCGGACCAGGCCACGGAGGAGCTCTGTCCTCCTCGGCTGGCAGAGCCGCCACCAGCCGCCCGCGATGCCTCCGGCCAAATCCGATGCAAACCCATTTCCCGTCTGCCCAGGAGGTGCTCACGCCGACAGAGGTGTCTGCTCTGGAAATCAGTTTTTCGGCGCCCGCACAGCCTGGCCGAGGCGACAGACCGGTATCGAGTGGCGCCTTCGGCATCGCGCTGATTGGATAAGCACAGCCCGGCTGCTTGCTGCCCTCCTGCCTCCTCCCCGGGCCGTGCTCAGACACTCCCGCGCCTGGCCTCTCAGGGACACGTGTCCGCCGGCCCGCGCCACGGAGCAGCCTCAGGGATACAGGGACCGCCTGGCTCATTACCAGTGCCCCTGCCCTCAGACGGTGTCCCCATGTCTCGTCTGCAAACCCCAGCCCCGGCCCCCCCACGCCGTGTGACCTGGAAGGACCCACACTCCGCATATTAGTTTGTCACATCCGTTCATTAAAGAATAGATCCTAGCCCAGCCAGTGTGGCTCCGTGGTCGAGCATCGACCTACGAACCAGGAGGTCACAGTTCCATTCCCAGGCAGGGCACGGGCCCAGGTTATGGGCTTCATCCCCAGTGTGTGGTGTGCAGGGGGCAGCCGGTCCATGATTCTCTCTCATCATGGATGTTTCTCTCTTCCTCTCTGAAATCAATACACACACACACACACACACACACACACACAGTGGCCAGAGATCATAATAATCTGGCCGCTGAGTGTGTGTGTGTGTGTGTGTGTGTGTGTGTGTGTTAAAAGAATAGATCCTGGGCGCTGTGGTATGTTCATACAATGGATAGTACTCGACAATGAAAAGACACACGCTATTGAGGTTTGAACAATGATGAATCCACGGGAAGTCAAATGCGGAGCAGTGAACGTTGGATTGATCATCTCCCGGAGCCGCACTGATGGCGGCTCAGAGCACCTGTGGCGAGTGCAGGGAGGGGGGAGCCGCAGGCACCTCGGAGCTCAGACGTCTCCCGGACCCTCCCGTTCTGGTCTCACCTGCGACACCTTGGACCTCAGCGAGAACGCAACCAATTAACACTGTCCTCCGAGTCCCGGGGGGCGGGGGGCTGCGCATCGGACCCGACACGACAGATGGCACAGGCTTAGCCTTCTGGCCACCAGCCGCCAACACTGCTCAGAAAGGGGAGCAGCCCCTTTTCCGGGGGCGGGGGCACAGGGGGCAGGGCCCTGTGGAAGGACCCCGGTGCGGAGGCTGAAGGAAGAGGTGGTGCTGGAGTCGGATTCACGTTGGACGGGCCCGGCTGCCGCTCAGGCACACGCAGTGAGTGGCTGCAGGGTGGTGGCGGGGGCAGGGGCACCTGGCTGGACGGGTCCCTCTTCCCTGGGCCTGGGCTGGTGGGGACTGGCCAGGCCCCTCTGCTCCGGGAAGGGCAGCTTCTGCTCAGGCAGATCGGAGACCGGTCCTTCCTGCCCCCTCAGGGCACACGGAGCCGGGCCAGCCTGTCCGTCCACGGGGCCCGCCCGGCCGGTGCCCACACGCAGCGGGCAGGACCCTGGGCTCCCCCCAGAGAGCAGGTGCGGGGCCCCACTCCCCCTCCCCCTCCCCCTCCCCCTCCCTCCAACTCCCTCCCCCTCCCTCCCCCGCAGCGGCTGTGGAAACAGACTGGTCCACAGCCCTTCACAGACCAGGACGGGGCTGGGGGGGGGGGGGGGGCGGACAGGGACCGCCTGCAAACATGGCTGAGGGTCATGTGGAGAGGTCGCTGGGATGGGGGAGGGGGGCGTACCATCTGCCTCCTGGACCAGGCTCTCTAACGCCCCCCATGCGAGGCTCCCCGGGTAATGACCAGCGTGAGGCTGCAATGCCACCATGGCGCTGTCTGCTCCGGTGGCCGCGAGGCCTAAATCACCCGCAAACGGAGACGGATGGCAGGCCTGCCGCGGAGCGGCCCCTCACCGCGGCCCTCCGCTCCCTGGTGATCAGTGAGGAACCCTTTCTCCCGCACAACGGCCGGCTGTGCTCCCGACAGGAAGCGGAGATGTGCATCTGACCGTGGATAACATTGGGGGGGGGGGGGTCACAGGGTCAGGCCAGGGGAGGGAGAGGAGCTTGGTGCCTACTGCCCGGGAGGGGAGGGGTCAGGAGAGTCAGCAGGGCCCTGGGGACGTGGACACGTGGCCTTTGTTCTCTGCGGAGAACGTGGACAGAGGGTCCAGGCGTGAGCAGGAAGGACCTCCTGGGTGGAGGGCTGGCCGTGGGCGTGAGGCCCCTGCCGTGCTGGTGCTGCAGGGGGGGATGGCAGGCACAGACGGAGTTGTGCTCGAGGCCACCCAGCCGGTGGGTGGCAGAGGGAGACGTGACCCCGCACCACAGCCCACGGGGCCTCCTGCCGCAGGGGCCTCCCGCCGCACACGCGTCGCCTCCACGGACACGGTGCAGAGGATCCTGGCAGACGTGACGGCGCAGGGTCGTTCAGCACCGCCGGCTCCTGAGTTCCGGCCCGAGGTCAGCGAGGGTCTCCGGGAAGCACTGACCCCCGAGTCTGCGACCTCCCTGTGCCGTGTCCTCACCCCCAGGGCGGGTCCGTCCTGGACTATGGCTCCTGACACGCATTCCCCGTTGGAAAGCTGCAGGAGAGATCTTCAAAGTTCTCATCACAAGTAAGTATTTTGTAAAGGTGGACAGTAACTAGACTCATAATCATGTCTCAGGGTCTACAGATACTAAGTTATTGTCTTGTACACTTGTAATACCATGCTACATGTCAATTATACTTCATGAACATAGAGGAAAATAAAAGAATAATAGGACATAATGATGGTGATGGTGCAGCTGATGATAATGGTGAGGATGATGGTGGTAATGATAATGGTGATGGTGATAATGGTGATGGTGGTGATGATAGTGAGGGTGGTGATCATGGTGGTAATGGTGACGGTGATGATGATGGTGGTAATGGTGATGGTGGTAGTGGTGATGGCAGTGATGATAGTATTAACAATGACAGCATTAATTAAGCACTTCAGACAACCGTATGCTAGATGCTTACCTCTCCATCCCATTTAACCCTCTGAGGGGCGCACAATTCATGGCCCCACGTTTTAGGTAAAGACAGGACGCACTGAGTCAGTGGCGCTTGGTCACAAGTGGAGCAGGGTCTGTCTCTCTCTGTGCGTCCAGGCCGCTCCTCCCAGGGCGCCTGCAGCCCTGCCAGCCCCCCACCCGCTCCCACGGGCTGATGCGGATCCTGGGGCGTGAGTGCCTCTCACTGCACCCGCAGCCGGAGCTGAGCATCTGCTGATTACTTGCTTTATTGTCTCGTTTGCCAGGAAGTGCCGCCTGCCCTGCCTCTGAGCAAACCCGCCGCCTTCGTGGACGCGTCCTCTCGGGCACCCTGCACCCGCCGCCGGGTCTCACCCTGGAGCCACCATCCCCGCCGCCCTCCCAGGGACGCCCCGGCAGCCCCCTCCGCCCACCGCCGCGGCCCTTCCCGGGGCTGCTTGCACGCTCCAGCACGGAGCAGCTCCAGGTGCCCGCGGGGTGTGCCGGACGCCGGCCTGGCCCGGGGCATGGCACCGTCCCGAGGCCAGCGGATCGTCTGCTAGGATCCTGCCCTTGCTGCCCCTGGGGCCCGAGCTCCCTGCCTCCCTGGCTGTCCCAGGGGCCACCCTGAGGTGTCAGCCCTCCCCCCCGGACACTCACCTGTACAGAGCCCGCTGTGCACCCCCACTGCCCGTCCCCAGGCCTCTCTGCTCGGCCCTGGGGCTCCTATGGGGTCAAGAACTCACTGCCACCAGCCCCTGACCTCCTGTCCTTGGGGACGGGCCCTGTCATCCACCCAACCCGAAACCCAGGGTCAAGGCTGTGATCCTAGCCAAGGCCCCTCCACCTGAGCACAAGCAGCCGTCCCTCCTCTGGGGACTGCACACGCTCCGTCACGGTCACCGCACTGGCACAGACAGGCGTGTCCCTGACCCACCCCTCCCTGCCGTCATCTGGAGACGGGAGCATTGAGCTGGGACGGTTTCTGCCCTCACTGCGTCACTGTCAGCACGGGAGCCTCAGCCCACGCCTTGCTCCGCTGTCCTCCCTCGGGCCCAAATCACCTCCTTTCCCAGCTGCCCGGCCCTGCCAGGGCCTCCCCAGGACACCGGCTCCCCTCTCCCTAGCCCGGCTTCTCTTCTCGTGTCTGGTCACCAGACCCGACCCGTGCATGGCCCCACTGGGCTGGTGGCCCCGCCCCTGCCTGAGCTCCCAGGCCGGTCCAGGCCTGTAGCCCTGACAGCCACAGGCCAGGACACCTGGTGGACAGGTGGAGAGCAGCCTGCCCACGTGGAGAGGCAGCGGCCGGGCCTCTGGACGCGGCAAAGTGGGGACTGGAAGCCTTCCTGAGTAGCTTTTATCTTTTCCTAACACATTTTAAAAATCACTCCGTCAATATTTGTTCAATGCAGAGCACTTGGGAGACAAACAATGGAAGGGGAAAATTGCCCGTAATTGCACGGTGCAGAGATAAACACCCGCAACCGGAGTGGGCGTTCTCGCCGCCTCTGCTTCCCTGGCCTCTCAGCACCAAAAGCAGGGCCCTCTGTGTGCACACACATGCATGGGTGCACACTCACATGCATGCACTCACGTGCACGCGCACACACAAAGCGTGCCCACAGGCATGCTCACAGCACACAGGCACGCACACACAGTACTTGTCTTTTGGCTGCATTAGCAATGGCCATGGCGTTCTATCAAACGGGCACATTGCTCATCGTGTTTCCCACCACAGGGTTCTCTCGCCCCGGCCTCAGCCCATGGGGTCCCCCACCCCTGGGGGTCTGGGTGTCCTTCCCTCCTGCCATGGGTCCCACAGGCTCCTCACTCCCTGCCTCAGTCGCCCTCTGTGGCCCGTCCTCCCCAGAAGGAATGAGATGGCCAGCGCCCTTCCTGCCTCCCTCTGCTTCCTCAGTGACCAGCAGGACCCCAGCTGCTCCTCCCTCCTGCCCTCCCACTTCGCCTGGACTGCATCCCGCTCACCCCGCACACTGCATGGCGACTCGCCATTCCTGTGGCAGCGACTGGTTCCGTGTCTGTCGCGTCCACTGGCTTCCAAACCGGGGTGCGGGCTCTCACGTGCCTGAACCTCACGCCTGCACAGCTCTCCCCGTACGTACTGAGTGGTGAGTGGATCAATGTTTGCGTGTTCGACGGCCAAGGAGGGGCCAGATTTCGGTCCCTTTCTTTACAGGTGACCTTTCCCTTCCCTGAACGTTTCTAAGATTAAAAATATATATTTTTATTGATTTCAGAGAGGAAGGGAGAGGGAGAGAGAAACATCAATGAGAGAATCATGGGTTGGCTGCTTCCTGCATACCCCCTCACTGGGGATGGAGCCCACAGCCCGGGCCTGTGCCCTGACAGAATTAAGCGTGACCTCCTGGTTCACAGGTCAAAGTTCAATCACGGAGCCCAGCCGGGCTCTAAGATCTTTTTTTAACTCTTGGGTGTCATGCAGTTTGATGGTAAGCTGCCTCACCGGCCTTTCCATTCCCCTGCCCCGGCTGCTGAGGCCTCAGGGCCGGGGTCCGGTCCTCACGGCTTGGGGTTCGTGCTGCAGCCGTGCCCCCCCCCCCCCCCATTTCCCCCGGTTCCGTGTCCGGCCGCCGGCCTCCTGGGACCCGCGTCTCTGTCCCTGACCCACTTGTGCCCCAGAATCCCAGGTGGCGCCTCTTGCTCCCTCCCCTCCGTGTCTTCCGGCAGGTGCGTCCGTTTACGGCCCAGCTGCTCAGAGGGCTGGCCGGCCCTTCAGGCTCCGGCTGTGGAGTTTATGGGCACAATATCCTCTCAGCCCTCCCGGAGGACGTTAACTGGAGTGTTTTTATGGGACCTTCCTCTTCATTCGCTGTCTCCTCTGCCGTTTGCTTCTCTCAGTGCATCTGTCTTCATCTTTCTCCCCGTGCTGCTGGCTTCCCTGCAGGCCTGCTTCCCATCACAAACGCGCAGGGGAGGGTGCAGGGGAGGGTGCAGGGGAGGGCGCTGGAGAGGGTGCAGGGGAAGGTGCAGGGGAGGGTGCTGGAGAGGGTGCTGGAGAGGGTGCAGGGGAGGGTGCAGGGGAGGGTGCTGGAGAGGGTGCAGGGGAGGGTGCAGGGGAAGGTGCTGGAGAGGGTGCAGGGGAGGGTGCTGGAGAGGGTGCAGGGGAGGGTGCAGGGGAGGGTGCTGGAGAGGGTGCAGGGGAGGGTGCTGGAGAGGGTGCAGGGGAGGGTGCAGGGGAAGGTGCTGGAGAGGGTGCAGGGGAGGGTGCAGGGGAAGGTGCTGTAGAGGGTGCAGGGGAAGGTGCAGGGGAGGGCGCTGGAGAGGGTGCAGGGGAGGGTGCAGGGGAAGGTGCTGGAGAGGGTGCAGGGGAAGGTGCAGGGGAGGGTGCTGGAGAGGGTGCTGGAGAGGGTGCAGGGGAGGGTGCTGGAGAGGGTGCAGGGGAGGGTGCTGGAGAGGGTGCAGGGGAGGGCGCTGGAGAGGGTGCAGGGGAGGGCGCTGGAGAGGGTGCTGGAGAGGGTGCAGGGGAGGGTGCAGTGGAGGGTGCAGGGGAGGGTGCAGGGGAAGGTGCAGGGGAGGGTGCAGTGGAGGGTGCAGGGGAAGGTGCTGTAGAGAGTGCAGGGGAAGGTGCAGGGGAAGGTGCTGGAGAGGGTGCAGGGGAAGGTGCAGGGGAAGGTGCAGGGGAAGGTGCAGGGGAAGGTGCTGGAGAGGGTGCAGGGGAGGGTGCAGGGGAGGGTGCAGGGGAAGGTGCAGGGGAAGGTGCAGGGGAAGGTGCAGGGGAAGGTGCTGGAGAGGGTGCAGGGGAAGGTGCAGGGGAGGGTGCTGGAGAGGGTGCTGGAGAGGGTGCAGTGGAGGGTGCAGGGGAAGGTGCAGGGGAAGGTGCTGTAGAGGGTGCAGGGGAGGGCCTCTGCACTGGCCAGCTCTCCCTCCCCGGATACTGACCAGCTCACGCCGTGGGGCCAGAGAGGCAGGGCTGCTGCCAGGTTCTCTGCAGAGGGGCGTGGGCTCCCGTATCAGAGGGAGGAGGGTTCCACTCTGGGGTCTGCCCAGCTCTGGCTTCCTGGTGGGGCTGATCCCTCGGGTTCAGGTTGTATCTGGGAGTTGGCACCCGTGGGTGGGGAGAGCGGGGTCTACCTGTTTTTCACTGGGTCCTCGCCCAGCCTGCCCACCCGCTGCCTGGAGCCGCCCCTCGCCCGCAGCCAGATGCCAGCCTCCTCCGGGGGCAGAGGTCAGCCCTCACGCCTCTGCACCCAGCTCCTGGGACTTACTAAAACCTCTGATCCTTGCGCTGAGGACTAAGATGCAGTGCGTATGCGAAGCACATCCAGCTCCTGCCGGGGGGGGGGGGGGGGGGGGGCGGAGGAGCACATCGGCGACGGTCATTGGGTCATTGCCGTGGGCCCAGCGATGCCCCAGGAAACAAGGCCTCTCCGTGCAAGGGGGCCGGTCACAAGCCTCCGACTGGCCCGGCTGCCAGCCGAGCGGGGACCACATTTCAGCTCCACCCCACAGCGAGCCGAGCCGAGCCGAGCCAGGGCGGGGGGCCCTGCCCACAGGCGCTCCCAGGAAGCACCGTTTCCACCTGAGGCTCGGGGAGCCCGGCTGGTGACTCAGGAGGGACGCGTGGGCAGGCCGGTGCGGGGCCCGGGCACCGGTGCCCTCCACTGAGCCCTGGCTGCCACGAAGACGGACAGATGCTGTCTCGGGCAGGGGCTCCACACCAGCTCGTGGCCTCGTGGCCTGTCCTCCCGAGCGTGGGCGTGACAGGTTCCACCAACTCCCGGAGCATGAGGGACCGCATCACCTGACAAGCCGGCTCCCCGCCCCTTGCTGGCTCGTGGCCGCAGCAGCCAGCCGGGCAAAGGCCCGGGCAGGGAGCTGGCACACAGTTTCAGGCGGCCATGCAGGGCCAGCCGGCAGGGGCTGCCCCCACCGAGGGCCCCACGGCCTCCAGGCCGCTCACCCCCCGCAGTCACGGGCCCAGCCCGGCGCCCAGCGGGAAGCTGAGGAACACAGGGCGGCCCCGTCCTGCCCCTCAGAACAGCCCTCCCAGTCCTGCCCCTCAGAACAGCCCTCCCGGTCCTGCCCCTCAGAACAGCCCTCCCAGTCCTGCCCCTCAGAACAGCCCTCCCAGTCCTGCCCCTCAGAACAGCCCTCCCGGTCCCGCTGAGCAGACGCACAGACAGGCCTTACGGGGTCTGTGCTCCCAGGAGGACCGGTGTGAAGGCTGTGCCGGTTCCGGCAGGCACTCAGCCTGGTGGCCGGCGGGGCTGCCAGGCTGGCCTGTGTGGAGGCTCCTGCTCTTGGCTGGCCACCGAGCCCCCGGGCTACGGCCCCGTGCACCTTCCAGGAGCCTCAGGAGGAAGAACCAGCAGCCACGTGGGACTGTCGGGAAGCAAAACCACGGAACCTTCGGAAACGTGGAGGCCACAGGGGGAGGGGAGGAGGGGGCGGGGCTGCAGCCCTGGCTTCAGAGCGGACACCGAGCCCGGGCTGTGCAGCGTCTCAGGCGCGCCTCCCGACCTGGGCCTGCACCGGCCGGGAGACTGGGTGAGCTCCGAGTCCTGTGCTCCTCTGACGCCCAGGCCTCAGTTTGTAGGGAAGACGGATCATCGAGACTTCCCCTGCCCTGTCCCCGAGGTGCCGATGGAACAGGAAGGGCTGCGGGAAGGGGACCAGCCCTCACGGGGCACCTACCCTGCGAGGGGAGGTTTGCCAGCATTCGGACACACCTGTTTCTTTTATATCTATATATTTTATTGATTTTTTACAGAGAGGAAGGGAGAGGGACAGGGAGCTAGAAATGTCGATGAGAGAGAAACATCGACCAGCTGCCTCTTGCACACCCCCAACCGGGGATGTGCCTGCAACCAATGTACATACCATTGACTGGAATCGAACCCGGGACCTTTCAGTCGGCAGACGGACGCTCTACCGCTGAGCCAAACTGGTTTCGGCGGACACACCTGTTTCTGCCCGCAATCAGCACGTCAGCACGGGCAGAAGCAGCGGTGTCTGTAGAAGCAGCAGCGGACGAACCTGAGGAACTCCCCGAGGCCTCGCGGCTGAGGGCCGTCTCCCCGCAGGCCGAGCCGCGCCTCAGGGAGACACGATGGCATCGCAGCCACTTCAGGGAGACCAGCCGCCCGGCTCCAGTCCTGGTCTTCTCGGCCGGTGCCGGCAGGAGGCCCGCTCCCCAGCTCCTGCCCCCTGCAGCCCCGCCCCTGCGAGTGCCGGGCCCCTGCTCTGAGCCCGACCGCTTCCTTCTGTACAAATCCTCCCCTGAGGCCATTTCTCCTTTCATTCTGAGAGAGAGTGGGAGAGGGAGAGACAGGGATACCGACGCGAGAGGAAAAGATTGGCTGGCTGCCTCCCGCACGAGCCTCATCCACGGCCTGGGCCGGGGAGGAGCCCGAAGCCAAGGTACATGTTCTTGACTGGAATCGAACCCGGGACCTTTCAGTCCACAGTAAAGGCTTTGGAGGAGGCAGCCGATCGGTGATTTGCTCTCATCATTGATGCTTCCTTCTATCTCGCTCTCCCTCTCCCTCTCCCTTCTTCTCTGGAATCAATGAAAATATATATTAAAAAATAAATGGATAAAGACACTACAAGAAGCAGGCAAATTGCTAAGTGGTATAAAAAAGCAACATTTGATCAGATGCTACTTACAAGAAACTAACTTTAACTATGAGGACACACAGCATTTAAAAACGGAAACGTCTATGTCTTCCAGACTCTAAAGAAAGCTGAGAGGCTCGGCTCTATTAATAGCCGGAAGCAGGCTGGGTTGGAAGCGGATATTATTGGGAAAAAGGGGACCCATCGTAACAACATGGGGCTGCACATCAAGAAAACACCCACTCCATCCCAGCGTTCCCAGCGTGCGCACCGGGAAACAGCGGGTCCTGCACGCTGCGATGCGTGCAAAAGGCCGACAGGCCGTGACTGCGCGGTGGGCTCCGGGAACCTAAGGTTGAATTAACAGACACAAAGGTTAACACACGGAAATCAATTCATTTCCCATATTTTAAGAATCAAGGAGGAAAGCATTTCTTTAGTAGATGCAGAGAAGACACTGGGTGGCATTTCACAGCGATTCATGGCGAAAGGCTCAGCAGACCAGACACAGGAGCAAGGTCGTCACCCAGGTGCAGGGCATGTCCGCACGGCCCCGCTGACCGCGCCTGCAGAGCGGGCAGTGGGCGCCCACCCACAGGGCTGGCCAATTGCCCGGAGGCCCCGCCGGCGTGGAAGGCGCGGGCAGGCAGAAAGCACGCCTATCGGGAAGGAAAAAGCCAGCGACCAGAACGACCAGAGACCAGGACACCAGGGCCCTCGCCCAGGCGGGCCGCCCCCGGGGAGCGGCGAGGGGCGCCCCGGGGCCACGTGGAGCTGGAGGGGAAGCGGAGGAACGGGGGCGGCCTGCAGGGCTGCGGTGGGTGCGGGCCGGAGTGGGCTGGGGTGCGGGCAGGAGGAGGAAGACCCGACAGGAAAGGGCGCGGCACCTACCTTCCTCCTGGCGGGCCGGCCGGGCTGCGGGCGGCTGTCTCCCGAGGCGCCTGGGCCGCCATGTTCACGGCAGATGCTCCCGAAGCCTCGCTGATCCCAGACGGCAAACAGCCATCGACGCCGAACGGCAAAGTCCGCTCCAGCTACAGGCCCCGACCTTGCAACGCCGCTGAAGGAAACAGCACGGCAGGCCGAGCTGGAGGGACCGGAAGTGGCGCCCAGAGCATTGTGGGATTGTGGAGGACGCGGGCGCCGGGCCAGGACGGAGCCTGCTATTGCGCATGCGCACAGCCAGCCCCGTAGCCCGGTCTCGCAGTGTTTGCACGTGACTTCCGGCGGGACATGGTTTCTAGTGAGGGTTGCTGTTTCCTTGCAGTGGAGGGTCAGAGTGAAAGTTTCCTTTGTGGCCTGGGTTTGAGGCAGAGGAAATGGGATGGTGACGAGGAAGAAACTTTGGAGACAGTGAGGGCGGTTTGTCCAGACTGTTTTTTGTGTTTTTTAAAAAAATATATATTTTATTGATTTTTCACACAGAGGAAGGGAGAGGGATAGAGTTAGAAACATCGATGAGAGAGAAACATCGACCAGCTGCCTCCTGCACACCCCCTTAGCGGGGAGTGCCCGCAACCAAGGTACATGCCCTTGACCGGAATCGAACCCGGGACCTTTCAGTCCGCAGGCCGACACTCTATCCACTGAGCCAAACCGGTTTCGGCCGTCCAGACTGTTGAGAGCTTAGAATCAGAGTTCAGTTGGGATTGAAACCCTGCTAACAGCACCGGATGTCTGAAATCTGAGCAGTCTGCTTCTAGGTTTTCCAGTTACAGTTTCTGGAGGCTGCCTATTAAACATTCCTGGTTGGAAAGTGTAAAGAAGCCCATAAGCATTGTTTGATGTATTTACCATGCTTAGCTCTCCAAGAAATAGGGAATAATATTAAATGCCTTGTATTCTCAAGGAGCTTGATTAAAAAAAAAATAGTATAAATATTAAAAAAAGAAGAAGTTTGAGTTTTAGGGGAGAAATCAGGCAGGCAGGCAGGCGAGTGGTTAGGAGCCAGTGGTCCCAGATTGTGAGAGGAATGTCCACAGGATCAGGCCTAAACCGGCAGTCAGACAGCCCCTGAAAGGTCCTGGATTGTGAGAAGGTGTAGGCTGGGCTGAGGACCCCCATCTCTTCTCACTCCTCCTCCACTCCCCTAACCCCCTCAACCTGTGCATGAATTTCATGCATCGGGCCTCTAGTTACAAGTAAGATTCTATGCAGTTTTTGTTTGCAACTTAGTTTGGGTCTGTGAGGCCATGTGGCTGGGAGCTGGCGCCGGGGACAGACAGGCAGACAGGGCAGACTCCTGACATCCCAGGGCATGTCATTCTCATCCTGGAGCTGGTCTGTAAACGATGCACGAAGGGCTGTGTAATTGCATTTGACAGGCGTCTGCAATGTGAATGTCTGAGACCAGATCACATCATGTGCACGGTCCCTGAGTGCACGGGTCCCTGAGTGCACGGCTGGACAGGCAGCCTCAGGGAGGAATTCTCGGAAGAAAGACATTTGCATACTAACCTGAAGGATGAATAGGGTCAGATGCTGAAGGGCGTGGTAAGAGAATGGGGCAGAGTGGTGATAGGGGACCCGCTGCCCGGGCACTTCCTTCATGCCTTCCTCCTTGTGTGTTAGTCAGGCTAGGCTAGACTAGGCTGCAGTAACAAGTACACCTCCACCTCTACATGGTTCACACACACACATTTCCCCGTTCTGTCATAGACCAGAGCGGGCACGTGCTTCCTTTTAGCAGCTGTCCCTGATGCTGCACCTCCATCCACCACATACCTGTGCCATCAGGTGTGTGTGTGTGTGTGTGTGTGTGTGTGTGTGTGTGTGGAGGAGGTGTGTGCTCCTGTCTTCCCTGTCATTGTGGGCGGGATCTTTATGACAGATCTTTGTAGCCAGGCCCAAGAGTGGCTTACATCCCTTCTGCCCATATTCCATTGGCCTGGCATCCGCCACACAGTGCTCATCCCAACTGCAAGGGAGGATGGGAAATGTAGTCTTCCACATGCCCACGCAGGGGAAAGGGGGTGGTGAACCCATAACACTGAGTCTGCACATCCAGGGGTCGGGGTCACCAGGCAGATTCTTAACCCTCTTCATCTCACCAGGGGCAGGCAGTTTTGGGTTCCTTTCTGAGTTCCTTCAGCCAAAAGCCCAACACCACTGACCAGTTCAAGGCATCTCCCCACCTTCCATGAGGCTGGCCGTGAGTGTTGATTTTAAAGAAGATAATTAGACGATGTCTGTGCTTTCAGACATACAGGCATTGTAATCTGTGATGCTCGGACCACATTGCCCATCATACAGCTGTCAGCGTGGCAGGGTGGAGGTTCCAGAGGCATCGACGTGGCCGTCAGACCTGAGTCCCATCACTGAGCCTTTCTGAGGCTCAAGTTCATGTTCGTGTGGGGGTGTGGGGGCAGGACTCAAGCCCAGATGTTTGGACTCCAAGTCCAGCTCTCTCTCCATCCCCTCTCACTCCTCTCGTCACTCTGCCACCTTTGCAGGACCTTCGGGGGAACTGCAAGAGGTCATGGTGGGATGACATTTACACTCGAGGTCATTGCTTGTGTTATTATTGTCGTTGGTGTTGTCGGTGCTTTGGGGCTGTCCTCTTGTGGGAAGGTCACTCTCCCTCCGGCCCCCGCCCGGCTCTGGAGTTTCTCCTGGGCTCACTCGGCTTGAGCAGCTTCTTCCCTCCCTTCCTCCTAATGAGGAAAATATAAGTTAATGAGCTTGCAAACGGGCAGCGGGCTGTCTCTGGGGGTGAGACACCAGCGCAGTCTGCGTGGCGTGTGTGAGAATGAGAGTCTTTAACAGGGAAGATGGAAGGAAATCGTGGCGTCCTGAGCACACATAAAGCTGCAGAGGCCTGTCTTCAGGCGTGCACGTCTCCCCTCTCTGGGGGCTATTCGCCACCTCCAAGGGACTCGGCTTCTGCTAGAGAGGGCTGAGCCTGTGAGGCCTCCCGGCTGAGCCTGTGAGGGCCTCCCGGCTGAGGGCCTGGGGAAGCCGGGGACGCAGCGCTCCTCCTGCCATTGTCCCCAGTCACTGCTGCTGAGACGCCTGACATTTCTGGGTCTCTCACCTCGTGTAGGAGGAGGGTAACAAGAACAGCGGGGACATTTGTTGTGTCCCTGTGTGTGCTGAGCCCTCTTACAGTCATTACCTCATCCAGGCATCAGAAAGAATTCACAGGGATAGGCACTGTGTCCATTTTTCAGGCATGAACACCAAGATTCAGGGACCTTGTGCAACTGGGGTAACATCCAAGGTCAGGACGAAACTCCAAGGTCATGATAGTCGTGACACACCCTGTTGTCTTCCACAGGCAAAGAAGGCACTAAGACAGGGGCCGGGGGACAGGGCTGTCGTCTTGCAGGGATTCTGGCTCTGAGGGGTCATTAGAGTTCAACTCAATTTAACAGATGCTACCAGTACATGGCTAAGTGCTCAGGGAAGCAGGAGAGGGAGGAGGGATGTGAGCTTCAAGAAGCTCTCAGCTTACTGGACTGGGATTGACAGTCCTTGGTAAACAGTCACGGCGTGCCAGGCTGGATGGGTCAGGAGACTGTGATGTGGGCTCAGGAGGAGTCTGTCTCAGCAGGTCACTTAGGGTGTGGAAGATCCTTGAGGGCGTGCAGGACACTGAGGGTGTGCAGGGCGCTGAGGGTGTGCAGGGCACCAGCGGACTGCTCACTGGGCCAGACTTCTAGTCACCACATGGGCATGTACTGCTGGGAACGCTCTCTGGAGGGAGAGGGAGGCTGGTCTAAAAATACCCCGAGAGGCTCTGACGAGGAGGTCACACCTCACCTCCATTTTGGAGGATGCTGGGGGCCGTGCTGGGGCAAGGAGCGACGGGCTGTGTTAAGAGCGGGGTGGAGGGCTCATGTAAAAAGGAAGTAACAACACAGGGCACCAGGGTGTGGTCTGGAAATAAGCTGGGAATAAAGCAGTCTCAGGGGGTCCTGGCTGCTGCCGCTCAGTGGGTAGGGCATTAGCCAGTGGACTGAAGGGTTGCAGGCTCAATCCTCAGCCCAGGTCAGGGCAGATGCAGGAGGAAACCAATCAATGTGTCTCTCTCACATTGATGTTTCTCTCTGCCTCGCCCCTTCCCTTCCACACTCTCTAAGAGTCAATGGAAAAATATCCCCAGGTGAGGACTGAAAAAAATAGAAAGCCTGGATGAATTGTGAAGGCACTGGAGGGTGAGAAAAAGGATCTGCGGGTTCATTCTCAGGAGCCAAGGAGCCCGGGGAGATGGAAGCAGTGACGGGGCCTGGCCAGGTTGCCTTTTGTGAATTAGTGCCCAGGAAGTGGTGGGGAGGGTGCGTGCGAGGTGAGAGCCTTGGGACAGATGGAGGGATCGAGGAGTCTTGCAGGCGTCCAGGTGAGTGATGGCCCAGACCTGAAGTTGGGCAGTAGCCACGCTGCCGAGTCGAGGTTGGCAGAAGAAATGGAGAGACAAGCACCAGGCAAGAAATAGGACTTGATTAGCATAAAATCTGGAGTGCCAGTGGGGGACGCTGGGGCATGGAGGGACAGAGTGTGGCCCACAAAAATAGAAATGACTTACTCAAGGTCAAACCTTGAACTATTTATTAGCAAGACCTAAATTAGAAACCGGTGCAGGCCGATTCCCGATCAGAGACCTTTTCCTTTGCCCATCGCTAGGCAAGGCACCAAACGCTCTGTCCCACGTGCCCGGCAGCGCTGACGTGATTAGTGCGGGCCGGGTGCTGGAAGTCTTATTTCATTCCTCTGGACATCTCCAAAGGACAGAGACTCCAGCCCAGACAACAGCCCGGGCTTATAAATTAGCCGATTCATTCCTTTCCAGCTGGAGAAGGGGCTTCTCTTTAAAGTTGGAGGCGTCGGGAGACACCGCCTCCCAGCACAGAGGGGACCCGTCGCCAGAAGAAAATGGATGATTTCCCAGGTTCTCCGTGACCTGCCTCGGCTCCGCACGCCGGCTTTACAGTGCGCTCCTCCCTCCCTTTGTGTCATTCCTGGGACTTGAAAAGGCCACCGAATACCCAGGCATTTTAAGGAAATCAATTCCTCCAAGGAGAGAAAAAAAAATCACACACACAAAAGACCGAGGGGAGCATGCAAATATGTGTTGCTGAATTAATACACGAGCAGGGGCCGTTAATGAACTCAATGACTTGGAAGAGAAAGACAAAGGGAAGTGTTTCTTGAGCGCCCACGATAAGCCAGGCAGGAGGAAACACGGCTCAGGCATAATGTCTCCTCTATACCCGAGGAGGCGGCTATCAATGCCCTCATTCACCGCCGAGAGATGGAGAGGCAGCAAGTTGAAGGGACTCGCTCGATTTCAGAACGACTGACGTGTGAAGCTAAACTCACCCTGGGCATGCTCCAAGGATAGAAGCCTCAGCAAAGGATGTGCCCTGAAGATGCAGATCAGGGCAAAGTCCTAGCGAGAGGAGGATGGAAAAGGGAGAGGTTTCCAGAACCACAGATGTGTTTTACCGGGCAGGCAGGGCTACGACGCTGCCGAGGGGACGGGGTTGAAGAATCAGACCATATCTGTGATGGAAAGGCCTCTGGTCGCAAGCCAGTTCTCACTTAATGAAAATCTAAAACCTCCCGCGACACAGTCAACGCTGAAGCCAGCGCCCGCCCCCTTCCCCCGGCAGCAGTGCCTATAGATTGCGGGCAGCAGCTGCAGCCACTGAGACGCAGCTCATTGCCTTGCGTTGGGAGAGCTGGGGTGGGAGTGAGGCTCGGGACAGGGTGTGGGTAGGTCTGATCAATGACTCTCCAGGAAAGGCAAGTTCTTAAATGGCTTGAGATCGGGACACGCGGGGCTGGAAGCCCTTCCTCTCGTTCGCGGTTCATGTTGGAACCCTCGGGGCCCTCGCGTTGTGTGCTTGGCTCCGGCGATGGCATTTACAAGTCGTAAATCTACCGGGGAAGAGGGAGCTCAGAGCAGCAGGCGGTTGTAACGCTTTCTCCAGTCGGTGTGCGTGGAAATGGAGTATTCCTGACATTTGGGCTCATCAGGAATTCTCCTGGAACGTGTGGGAAGAGCACAAGGGGAGGCAGGACTAGGAACAGCGCTCCTGGTCGAACAGCAAGCCCGCCCTGTAGGTGGAACTGATGTCAGCACCTTGGACAGAGTTCAGCTGGTAGACCAGCAGGACCAGGGCCTCTGAGGAAGCCAATCCTTTCTCTGGGTTACTTTTCACTGCAATGGGCTGTGTGACAGCAGGAGTTTGGGGCGAGGGGGGCGGGGGGAGGGGAGGGCATGTCCTCTTCTGTCTTGCAGGTGGAGGGAAGTTGGAGTGGATGATTACCAACCTCTATTCCTGTCCCAGATATTAAGCTCACATGTCCATTTGCCTTTGAGCAGTAGAGCTCTGTTTTCCTTTCTTTTCTATAAACTTATCTGTATCGTGGAGAGTATTACAGATGTCCCCATTTTACTCCCCATTGATCCTCCCCGCCCTTCTCCCCAGGCCGCCGCCACGCTATTGTCTGTGCCCACAGGGTGATGCATAAATGCATCTAAGTTCTTTGGTTAATCTCTGCCCACCCCACCCCCTTCCCTCTGAAATTCGTGGAAGAAAGGAACCCTATACATGCCTGGAGGACTCCATTTTCTTTTTAAAAATCGGCTCTTACATGTAAAGAGCCAATTACTATTGAAAATACTCTTCCTTCAGACCCTCACAGAGTTGGTACTGATGTTAGAGATGACGAACCTCAAGCCCACTTTCTTGTCCAGGGCACTCAGGGATTAGAAGCAGGACCAGAGTCAGAACCCGGTCCTCAGCGCGAGGTGTCCTGTCGGGATGGGAGGGAAGACGGGGCGGGGCCGCGGGGAGCTGCGTTCAGACGCCCCAGCCTTCTGAGCTTGTCCACGAGGAGGAGCTTTGCATTAGCCGTGGAGCGGCAGGAGCGGAGTCTTTCTCAGACACAGCTTGTCATGTCGCTGCTCCTGTTTAAAACCTTTAAGGGCCCCCCGGGGCCGGCAGGATAAAGTCCAATAATCTCAGCAAGATGTTCAAAGTCCTTTAAAGTCTGACCCCAGCCCACCTCGCCAGCTACCGCGCCTGACACTCCATCTCAAGTAGTCCAGCTCCCGTCCCAGAGAATTAGTTATTGCTCCACGGAAATCTCTCCTGTGGCTCCGAGCCTCTGCACACATCATCCTTTCTCCCTCTCCTCCCCACCTCCAGCCTTGGGTTGATGATGTGAACTCGGACTCAATCAAAACTCACCACCAAAGCTACCTCCTCACTGAGGCCCACCCAGTTCCGCAGGCTGAGCTTAACTTTCTGCTCTGTGCTTCCTCACAGCGGTGTTTGTTCCTCAATTATCACATCTATCACACTCTGCTCTAATTATGTGGGCACTTTCCTTTCTCCCCGACTCAGCTGTGAGCACCTCCAGAGCATGGACTCCATCTCTCGGGCCCTGCCAACGCCGAGAGGCAAGCGTTCACAGGGACCACACGTGGACTAAGAGCCCGGGACGGGGAACACCGTCTGCAAAGACAAAGTTATGGCAGAACTCTGATCGCTCCTGGGGGGCTGGGGGTGATGGGAGCGATCTGGAGTCTGGGGGGAAGGGGTCGCCAATAAGAGAAGCTCAAATCCAAGAGGAGCCATTAGCTGCTAGAGCTACCTAGGCCACCCCAGTGCCCTGGCCCTTGGGGTTCGGGTGGCTCCTTGTGGGGTGGGGGCTCCCCATGAGGGTTTGGTTACTCGTCCTCTCATTTTTCTGCCCTCAGGGGTGAGCCTCTCTGAGTGGCTCTTCCTACGGCCTTGTCTTGCAGGAACACGTCCAAGTCTGTGGGGAGTTAGACTCTAGGTTACAGCTGGAATCCATCCTAACTCCCAGGACTATAGGAACGCTGTGCCCTACCACCTCCACCCAGAGCGGGTGCTGCTGCTAAGGGCTGTGTGATTGGGGCCATGCACACGCTGTTGACCGTCAGGGCTCTGGCGTGCTCCCTTCTGTGGGGTCGGGTGCGGCCAGTGCCTGCTGCCCTGGGGACCGGCAGTGCTCTGCCCCAGAGGCCTGGCGACCACTCCATGTCCTTCCTGTGCCATTGTCCAGCCTGGCCCTCACAGTGCCCCCAGGGACAGCAGGTATGGGTGGTCATTGCCGCTTCAGGGCCATGAGCTGAGACTCGGAGAGAGAAGGCGAGTGGCCAGAGCGAGGGCCTGGCGGCCGTTTCTCGGCTCCACACTGACCACTGTGCTCCGCGTGGAGGTGTGGCCGAGAGGGGAGGCCCAGGCCGCCCTGAGCTGGGCGCCACCGGGAATCGTGCTGTTAGTGCCTCGTGGGGCCGCCTGTGAGCTCTCCCGCAGCTCTGGGTCACCTCTGGGCGCTGGCGCGGGGATGGGAGGTGATGTCCTCCCCCTCCTCCTCCTCCCCCTCCTCTCCCCTCCTCCTCCCCCTCCTCTCCCCTCCTCCTCCCCCTCCTCTCCCCTCCTCCTCCCCCTCCTCTCCCCTCCCCGCCTCTCCCCTCCCCGCCACAGTCCACGCTGCAGAGATAAGCGGCCCCACTGACAACCTCATCGCTCTCCCACTTGGCGTCCCTGATGGAGCATCTGAGCGACAGAGATTGGGAGGGAAAAATGGGGATGAAGGAGCGGGGAGGGGGACGGGGAGGGGGGCGGGGGAGGCCGGACCGTCGTGGAAAGAGGATGATTCGGGCGGAAGCGGTACTAATTTAAGTCCCGAAATGACTGATGGATTCTCCATGGTGTTTTTATTAATCAGCCTCAGATGCCGCACAATTTGCAAATTCCATGTGGCAGCGATTAAACTCTGTCTTCTGAGTGTAAACGAGAGGGATTTACTAATTCCGCTGGCGCACAGCGCCGTCGGTGACGGGAGCGAGCGCCGGGCAGGCGGGCGGGACCCACGGCGTCCCTGGGCGCCCGCGGCCTCGGTGAGCATGGACCGGTGACTGGGGAAGCGTCCGGCTGCCGCGGGCACCGCCTCCTTCTGCGCAGGAGGCTGTCCCGACGGCAGCACCATCACGGCGTTTAATCGGCCCGAGGACGCCAGTCTCCGTGAGGGGGGAGGAGGAGGCCTAAGGCGGGGGGAGGGGAGGAAGGGGGGACGAGCCAACGAGGGAGAGAGGCCTCCTGAGGCTCCAGAGCACAAGAGGTGATGCCCACAGACGACCTCTCTGCCCCACGGAGCTCGGCCGGTGCCGGCTCTCAGGCTCTGTCATGACGTCCAGTTGGACTGCTTCCAGCACAATGCTTACGGGCCGCCCCCCACCTCTGAGCAGCTCCTGCACCAGCATCAGCGCCTCCTTCAGGGCCACCCCCTCTGAGAGCCCTCGGCTTTGGCCTCTCCCCACCCGGGGAGGGGCCGTCTCTCGCCCAGCCCGGCGGCGTGGCCTATGGGGCTTCAGTGGAGGCCATAAGCCATCCCCCTTCCCGAGCCCGTGGGTGGAAAGGGCACAGCCTGCTCATCGCCGAGGCCCCGCGGAGGACATGTGGCTGAGGAGGAAGTGCTGGCTGCAGGCCCGCGTGTGGCGGGATGTTGGTCCCATTGAGGAGGGCTGAGCACAGAAAACACCCCCACCCGCCTCTGCAGCCGGGAGCGCCGTCTGTGAGGCAGAGCCCGCTCCCGCCGGCTCACACGCCTCCTCGGTCCCCGTGCCCAGCCCCGCGCCGGGCTCTGCACGGACCGCGGAGCGAGCCAGCGGAGCAGGGAAACACGAGTCTGAACAAACAAAGAACCATCAGAGCCGTCTCCGATGTGACGCAGATGTCAGGACGAGCGGGCAGGGATGGAAAATAACTGTAATTAATACGTTACGGCTTCTCGGGGGGCGGCCACGGCGTCGAGAACAGATGGGTGACGCACGCCGGGAGCTGGCGGCGCACCAAAGGGCAGGAGAGAACGCTGGAAAGGAAGCCCGTGGCAGAGGGAGAGCCCTCGCGGCTGCCGGACCGCTGGGCGGAGACAGAACCGGCGATCTTGAAGACCGGCCGGCGGGCACTTCCCACACGGAAGTCGCAGAGAAACATCACATTAGATGTTTTTTTAATGTAACAAAAGCGGAAAGAAAACAGCCCCAAACTGTGTGACTGAGACTCCCGGGAGAGAACACGGGAATCGGGGGGAACCAGGGCCCGGAGTTCTCAGACCCGGAACCGCAGGACACGGGCTGCACCGGCTGGCGGGCCCGGGAGACCGGGCACGGGGCCGCCTGCCTTCACGCAACGCCCCGCGGCCACGGCTCACGGCCAGGGAGCGGCAGCTGTGCCATTGTCGGGGTCCCCGGCGGCCTGGAGGGTCCAGCGAGGTCTACAGACCTTTTGCGGAAAAGTATGCACCTACACACACCATTGCTCAGATCCTTCTCATGATTTTGGGGTTCACCGTCCCCCCAGAGCCCACGGCACCGTTTTAATGGGTTTGTGCCACTACCAGCGAAGCAGACACGGCCGCGGAGATAAAAGTAGATGCTACCTCGTCACAAACACAGAAATAACTCAGTCCAGATGGAGGAGTGTGAAGGCAACACTGTCGCACGTCTTTAAAAAGCGCAGGAGGAGGTTCGTACAATAGACACGGTCGGGGGGCCCGGGGACCCGCCTGCCACACAGCGCAGGGCCGCGAGGAGACGGCGTGGGAGAGGGCGGTCCTGGGCGAAGCAGGAAGCCGCCTCCTGCAGACGGTGACGAGGGACACGCGCCCGGTGACACCGCGAATGGGCAGGACGTGGAGACGCGGGAGCCCCCTCGAACCCTGCGGGCGGTGACTTGCGGCAGCCGCTCGGGAGAGCAGCGTGGCGGTCCCCGCAGGCGCTGGCATCGCACGTGCCCACAGAGAGCCCGGGGCTCCCTCCTGGGGCGCCGCGCTGAGGGCCCCACCCGTCCGGAAGCTCGTTCGCGGAGTCGGTTTATAATGGCCACGGCAGCCCCGGAGGGTCTCTGGCTGGGGAAATGGGCCACACTGGTGCTCAGTCCACAGAATGCCAGACAGCAGTTCCCACGAGCAGCCGGCCTGCCGCCTGGTAAGTCTCCACGACACCAGGAAGGGAACAAAGCAAAGCAAGAGACGAAAACACCCCAGGAATGTCCCTGCGTGGGATCGGTGTGAGGCAGAGAGCTCTCTCTTGTGTTGTTGAGTGAGCCCTGACCCTAGTGACAGGCTGAACCCTGACCCTGGTCACACTGACCCTGATCCTGGTCACACTGACCCTGACCCTGCTCACACTGAGCCCTGACCCTGGTCACACTCAGCCCTGACCTGCTCACACTGAGCCCTGACCCTAGTCACACTCTGAGCCCATCTCTGGTCACAGCTTTATTCCTGGTCACTGACCGTGGGCTGGCCCTGAGTCCTGTCACATTTGCAGCCTCTTTGTCCCCGGCTACGAGCTGCTGCTCTGGGGAAGGTGACGGTGGAGGCTCGGCCGTGGGCAGCCCGGCTCTGAGCTCCAGCAGCAGCAGGCCTGGCTGGCCCTCTCAGCAGGTGCGTGACTCGGGGACGAGGCGGCTGCCCCGTGAGCCTCTGCAGAGCCACGTGGACCCGTGATGCGATACTAATTGCTCTCAGTGGTGCCTGGTGCTTCGCTAAAAACAACGTTCATGTTGGCTTTATTGAAAATCAGAAATAGCACAGCATCTGCTCTAACCACCTTCACCGCTGCCAGTGGCCTGGCCGTCCCCGAGAGCCCGCGGGATGCTGGGGAGACCGGCGGAACCAGGGGTCCCCCTTCCCAGCAGGTTCTGGGCGGGCAGCCCAGGCCCTCAGGCGGCCAGCCTGCATCGGCTGGGGTGACCGCTCACGCAGAAGCCCCCTCGGACCTCGGCTCCGGCCTCGGCATCCGGCTGGTCTTCCCGGGTTCGGCGCCCGGCGAGCAGGGCGGCGGTGACGGTGACCCCCGCACTCTGCCGGGGTTTGTGGGTTTCTCTGTGAGTCCTCCTGGAGGGTGTTTTCCCGATGATTTTTAGAGCGAATGGAGGGGGAGGAGGAGGCAGAGAGGAACATCCACCGGAGAGAGACACATGGATTGGCTGCCTCCGGCCGCCACCCCCCGCGCCCAGGATGGAGCCTGCGTGGTCCTTTCCACGTCTCGGTTCCTGTAAACAGTGCTGCAGGCCAGTGGCTGTGTCGTCCCCTTCCTGCCACTGCCCCTGGCCAGCGTGGGTGCTGAATGGGGTTAGGAATGAATGCATGACCCACGATTAAGTGAAGGAGTGCACGAGTGAAGGTGTGCACAGTGAACGCACGAGGGAGGGGATGATTGAGTGAATGAATGAGTGACTGTGCACAAACGAGCGAGTGAATGAGTGACTAAGTGAATGACTGAGTGCATAAATGAATGAATGAATGGATGCATTAGTGAATGAGTGAATGAATAAGTGAGTGCACGAGTGAGTAAATGAATGAATGTGTGCATAAATAAATAAATAATAAGCAACTGCGTTAGTGAATGAATGAGTGAGTGAGTGAATGAGTACACGCGTGGGAAGCTCAGAGGTCAGCACCGCCGCCTCTCAGGGGGACCCCCGCTCCATCCACACGTGGGGGAGCTGCCTGAGCGTCCCCCTCGACTCCCTGGCCGCCCGTCCTGGGGGACGCAGAGGGTGGCTCCCACAGGCCCCCCCCCCCCCCGCCCTGTCCCTCCGCCATCCCCGAGAGACTCGGCCTGTGGAGGCTGCGCCCGCTCCCCAGGGGAGGCGACGCTGGGTCTGGGTGCCGCCGGACCTCAGGCTTCATCCCCGTGTCACCGACGCCCCCCTCCGGATCCAGCCCCCCAGGCAGCAGCCATTAAGCCTCCGGAGCCGCCAAAGCGGGCGCTCAGCAAAATCCCACCGACGAGCAGCTGCTCCCGCCACCCTCCTCATCAAACCCTCAAAGGGGAGATTAGCGGCGGCCCATCAGCGGCATTGTCGCCATCCGCCGAGAGTGGCCTCGGAGAAGATGGCCTCGGAAGCTGGCGTCCAATCTCCCCGAATCGGCTTAGGGGGCTGCAGTGGAGGAGCGTGCTTTCAGACGCTGAGAAGTCACCGCGAATTTCATCCTGATTGCGTTTGGGTAAAATAGTAAATCTAATCTGTGACACCGGCTTAGGTGCCGGGCCTCCTAGCGTACTAAAAGCCCAGACTTGCAACATCTGTGAGCCACAGCCGCGTGTCATGGGGCGGGGGGCGAAGAGCACCCTGCAGCCCAGCCCTCAGGCAAGGGGGCCGGCTGTCAGTGAGCCCGTTCCCTGTGCGCGCCCCGCCCCCGTGGGACCGGGGCTCCCTGCGGTGGCTCGGCCTTGGGTCCCCATCTGCCCTCTTACCTCACCATGATCGTCTGTAAGCGAGTCCGCCCTTCGGAGCCCAGCCTGAGCTGGGAGAGTGCGGCCGCCCCTCGGCCTCCATGACGCGGGCCTCACTGAGGTTCCAGCCGGGGGCAGGGAGCGGCGCCGCCCTGTGCCAGCGGGTGGCGCCGAGCTGGGCAGAGGCTCCGAGGGCCTTGCTCCCGCCACCCCCATGCGCCGTGTGACCTCGGACGGGCCTTAAACATGCACCCGGCGTCTCCTCACCTGTGAGCACGGAGCGGAGTGGGGGCTCCAGCCGGGACACGGGGCCGGGCCACCGGGAAGGCGCTCCTGACGGTAGCCGACTGTCCTGCCCACCTACCCCAGGCCAGCCACGGAGCCCACACAACCCCGCACGTAACCACGGCAGCACACGGACCCCACGCTGGCCCCGCACGTAACCACGGCAGCACACGGACCCCACGCTGACCCCGCACGTAACCACGGCAGCACACGGACCCCACGCTGACCCCGCACGTAACCACGGCAGCACACGGACCCCACGCTGGCCCCAGCACTGCAAGGACACGTCAGCTGGCAGCTGGGACGGTGGGACCCAGGAGGTGGACATGCTCAGTCTCTCCCCCCGCCCACCCCCCCATCAGCCCCACCTCCCAGCGGGATCCTGGGAAGAGATGCTCTCAGCGCCTCCTCCCAAAGGCAGGAGGAGCCGGGGCGGCCGCTGGGCCGGGAGCTGCTGGGCCGGGAGCCGCTGGGCCGGGAGCCGCTGGGCCGGACCCTCGGGTCAGGGCCCGGGAAGCCATGCACAGCGGGAAGCCTGAGGCCAGCGGGCGGGTCTGCACAGGACAGGCAGCGCCGGATCCCCCAATCCAGAGCCCGTCGGTCAGCGCTGGCCCCTCCGGCCGACCCCTCAGCGGCGGACGGGTGACCCTGGGAGGGCTGTGACAGACGGCGCTCGGCGTCCCGGGGTGAAATGGCCTCTGTGTCAGCGTGGGCTGGGCAAAGAGGGAAATGCCACCGGAGGCTACGCTGTCAGTCCACGTCGAGGCTGCACCGGAGCTGCGGGCGGTGCGCGCGGGGGAATGAGAGCCACGCGGAGGCGGAGGCGGAGGCGGAGGCGGAGGCGGAGGCGGAGGCGGAGGCGAGGCCGTGGCACCCTGGCCGGGGACGCGCTCGCCAAGCAGGGCCGCCGGCAGCGCACGCCTTGTTTCTCTCGGCAGAAAAGGCCCCTTCGTAGCAGCTGAAGACCACGCCAGCTGCCCCTTGCCTCACGGCTGTCCCCACCCTGGGCCGCGTCGCCTGGAGAGGCCCATCCACCTGCCCCTGAGCCAGGACCCAGGGCGCCTGCTTGTCCTGATTTCCATCACCCCTCCCACACGCCTCCCTCGGCCACGTGTACACGTGCCTGTGTCCTGCCCGCGGTCCCCCTGGGGCACAGCCACGCCTGGCCTCGGACGACCCAGGGCAGATGGCTCGGTGCCTCGAAGCCCTTTGTAGAAATCCCCCTCAGATGGCCGGTCAGAGATTCTCTCTCATCAGTGTTTCTCTCTCTCTCCCTCTCCCTTCCTCCCTGAGATCAATAACATCACACACACACACACACACACACACACACACACACACGACATGGGTCTTGCGCCCGCAGGGCTGGGCCAGGAACCGCTGCTGGGGCCTCCACGCTGGGAACCAGGCTCCCCCCACGCCCCAGCAGCACAGCTACCACTTCCTGTGAGGCCGGATCCACGTTTCCCATGGGACTCGTGGCGCCTCCCGCTCACCCTTCCCAGGAGAACTGGCTCTCCTGACCCAAGCCCGAGGGCCGGCGGGGTGTGTGTGTGTGTGTGTGCGTGTGTGTGCGTGTGTCAGTGTGTGTGTGTGTGTGTGTGTGTGTGTGTGTGAAAGAGAGAGAGAGAGAGAGAGAGAGAGAGAGAGAGAGACGTAGTGTAAAGTGTATAGAAAGCGATGCAAATGAAAAGTAAGGCCAGAGTGGGCTCCAGGGAGAGCTGGGTGCTTTGGGGAGGAGAGAAGCCCCGTGAGGCTCGGCACTGAGGGGTGTTCACAGCATCGCTCTGGCAGGAACCGCGTCATTCCTGGTAGGGTTTGGGGGTGGGCGGGGGAGCCCTCCCCGGCCGAAATCAATGGAGACGCCTCAGGCCGGGAGTCCGGGAGCGAGATTGCCCGGAAGGAGATGAGGTGTGTGTGTCTGGGCCCCGGCGATGGGGGGGGGGGGGGTCCGGGCAAACTCCACAGCCTGCGGGGTGCGGGCGCTGGGCACCCTGTATGAAGCTGGGCCTCCGCACCAGGACCACAGACGGGTTATGTAACCAAGAACCCACCCCTCCGGCTCTGGGGCCAGAGCCTGAAGCCCAGGCGTCGGCAGGGCCGGGCCCCGCCCCAGGCGCTGGCTCCTCGCTGCCCCCAGGGGTCCCCGAGGTCTGGGGAGGGCGGGCAGGCCCTTCACTCCTGACTCAGACCTGCGGTCCTGGCAGGGAGGAGGGGCAGGTGCCTGGGGAGGGCGGGCGGGCCCCTCACTCCTGACTCAGACCTGCGGTCCTGGCAGGGAGGAGGGGCAGGTGCCATGGGTCCCCCAATCCTTGGGCAGGGGCAGGAGTCCAGCCCCAGACAAGGGGGCACAGCCCGCAGTCCCCTCCCGGCACCAAGATCAGCAACCAAACAGGAGTCTCCACTGTCGAGTCTCCATCGTTCCCTCCCTGGGGCATGGCTACCTCCTCGGTCAGCGAGGGGTCCTGGGAGGGCGGGCACTGAACAGGAAGCCCCGCCAGGCCACGCTGCACCACACCCGCACCACGACGCACCGCAGCACACTGCACCGAACCACACCACACCACACCGCACCACACCACGCTGCACCGAACCACACCACACCGCACCACACCGCACCACGCTGCACCGAACCACACCACACCACACCACACCACGCTGCACCGAACCACACCACACCGCACCACACCACACCGCACCACACCACACCGCACCACACCACGCTGCACCGAACCACACCACACCACACCACACCACACCGCACCACACCACACCGCACCACACCACGCTGCACCGAACCACACCACACAGTCCTGGGGCCTGCATGTCCCTCCCCTGTACCTGCCCAGTGGAGACTCGGCCCCAAGACAATTCAGAGCTCACTCTCTGCTGCAGGCCCCCCTCCCTGGCCCCACTGTTCATCACTGGCACTGGGTGCCCATTTCCCTGCCTGGGTTGCCCCTCACCACACCCCCTCCCCAGTTGTGTGCTTCAGGGTCCTCATAGCAGCGATAAGGAAAAGGAAGCCTGGGATCCAGGGCACCAGAGACCAGCATGCACCTACCCCTGCCCCTGCCCAGCCATCCAGCTCATGCCCATATCTGGGACTGACAGGGCCGGCGGGAAGGGACTGTGTCTTTCTGGCTTGGCATTGAGTTTGTGCCTAGAGGAGGGTCTGAAGCATGTGTAGGATGGATGGATGGATGGATGGATGGATAGATGGACGGACAAGTGGGTGAGTGGGTGAGTGAGTTGGTGGTTAAATGGGTGGATGGGTAGGTGGGGAGATGACAGATGGATGGATGGATGGATGGATGGATGATGGATGGATAATGGATGGATGGATGATGGATGATTGATAGATGATGGATGGATGATGGATGGTTAATGGACAGATGATGGATGGATGGATGGATGGATGGATGATGGTGGATGGATGGTGGTTGATGGATGGATGGATGATGGATGGAGATGGAGAGATGATAGATGGATGATGGATGGATGATGGATGATGGATGGATGGATGGATGGATGATGGATGGATGGATGGATGAGGGATGGATGGATGGATGGATGAGGGATGGATGGATGGATGGATGGATGATGGATGATGGATAGATGATGGTTGGATGATGGATAGTTAATGGACAGATGATGGATGGATGGATGATGGTTGATAAATGGAAGGATGGTGGTTGATGGATGGATGGATGATAGGTGAATGAATACACAAATGAGTAAATTTCTCCATCCACCTCAACTGCCATGAGTGAAACCGGCTCCTCCCTCCAGCCCCATCCAGACCCTCAGTAGCTGCAGCCTTAGGATGGGGGGTACCTGTGACCCTCCGCCCGATCCCTCCGCCCAGTCCCACCACCCATCCTCTCGGGAGGAGCCATGTTCATGCCACAGGAGGGGCATGTGGCTGCTCCCTTCATCTTTTCCTCCAGCTCCAGCAGGCCTGCCCCTCCCCCGGCCCACGGCCCTCCTCTGCAGCTGCGGAGCCTGCCCCCAGGACTGCGGAGGAGCAGGGAGGGGAGGGGAGGGGACAGAGAGGGGGAGGGGAGGGGGAGACTGGGGTTAATTCCTGCTTCCACTACACGGCGAATGCGATGTCCTTGAGCTGATGTCACAATTTCCTCTTTCTCCTAATTAACCAGAAGCCGCAGCCAGCGAGGGGGCGGGGTGGACGGGGAGGGGGAGGCGGGGGGGCGGGGAGAAAATGAGGAATTAGAGGCGTTTGCCTGCGGCCGCAGTGCCAGGCTTTCCATTTAGCCTTGAAAAGCTCCCCTCGTCTGCCGCGCGGAGATAGGAGTGGGAAGCAAATGGCATTTCACCCCCGCCCGCCGCCCCGCAGGGCAGGGGGAGGCCCCGGGGGGAAGCAGGAGGCTCCTCCACGGCAGGGCGGCCGGGCCCCGGGAGCAGCTCCGGGCAGACCCCGGCCTCATCGCCTCCATGGGCCTGACCCTCCCTCCGGTCCACGGGGACAGCGGGGGCGCTGGGGGCCATCGGGCACACCTCCCTCCCGCCCTACGCCCGGCCCCATGCCACCCTCAGCCCTTCTGTCCACGGCGGGTCCCCTTCTGTGAGGCCCCAGTCCTCCTGTGGGGCCTCCAGGGCCTGAGACGCCACCGCTGCCCCCTTCAGGCGGGAGAGGCTGGTCCCCGGCCACACGCCTTCCCCCGCCAGGACCGCTCCGACCAGAGGCTCCCGTCCACAGCCCGGCCCGGCTGCCTCCTCTCACAGAGTGAGCCTCCGGGGTGCAGCGGTCACGGGGTCAGCCTCCAAGCCCTCTGTCCCCGTCTCCACTGTGAGCTCCAGGAAGTCAGGTTCGAGCAGGCTGGGCCGGTCCATCAGGCCCAGGGCCCACAAGCTGCTCAGGAACAGGCTGAGGGAGCATGCGAGTGAGAGAATGAATGAATGAGTGATTGAGTGAACGTGTCTCTCCCTAACTCCTCCCCCAAACCCGGTGCCTTCTCCTTAGGGACTCCCTTACCCTGGATGGCTGTGGGAGGGGAGGAGGAGGAGGAGGAGGAGGAGGAGGAGGAGGAAGAGAAGGGGAGGAGGAAGAGGAGGAGGAGGAGAAGGAGGAGAAGGGGGAGGAAGAGAAGGAGGGGGAAGAGAAGGAGGAGAAGGAGAAGGAGGAGAAGGAGAAGGAGGGAGGAGGAGGAGGAGAAGGAGAAGGAGGAGGAGGAGAAGGAGGGAGGAGGAGGAGGAGGAGAAGGAGAAGGAGGAGGAGGAGAAGGAGGGAGGAGGAGGAGGAGGAGAAGGAGAAGGGAGGAGGAGGAGAAGGAGGGAGGAGGAGGAGGAGGAGGAGGAGAAGGAGGGAGGAGGAGGAGGAGGAGAAGGAGAAGGAGGAGGAGGAGGGGGAAGAGGAGGGAGGAGGAGGAGGAGGAGGAGGAAGAAGGAGGATAAGTAGGAAGAGGAGGAAAAGGAGGAGGAGGAGAGAGAAGGAGGAGGAGGAGGGGGAAGAGGAGAAGGAGGAAGAGGAGGGGGAGGAGGAGGGGGAGAGACAGAACCCCCGGTGTTCCCAGGACAGCGAGGGGGAGGGCAGTACCCTGGCCTGGGCAGGGGAGTGAGGCGAATGCTGGAGGGCTGTGCCCAGGGCTCGACAGCCAGGCTGGCATGGCTGCATGTGCACTGGACGGGCAGGTGCTGGCGGGCACCAGGGTGGTGGTGGGCACTGTGGGAGGCGGGCAGGCCCAGGTGGGGCCATGTCGGCCGGAGTCTGAGCAGCAGAGGCGGGAGGAGAGGGTGTGTGAGCAGTGCCTCCCCAGCCGCCACGGGAGGCCTGGTCCGCCCTCCGGCCCGTGGCCAGCCCGTCCGGCGCTGTCCTCCTCGCCAGGAAGGAGCGGGAGCCGCTGGCCCAGGCCCAGCCAGTGAGCGGAACGCTGGACCCTCGCCCGGCGCTGGCGTCTCCGCGAGATGGGGCGGCGGCGGTGGCGTCTCCGGGCGCCCCGGGCCCCGCCCAGCCCAGGCTGCCACCTGCCCTGCCCTGAGTGCGGGCCTGGCCGGGGCCCAGGTAACCATGGAAACGCGGCCTGGGCCCCGGGGTGTCCCGGGGGCGGGATGGAGCGGACCGATGGCAGAGATGCCCGAGGCCGGGCTTGCCAGCGGAGTGCCAGCCGCGTATTAATCTCACCGCGAGGCTTTGTCGGAGGTGATTGTCTGGCAACCTCTCGGGGTCTGTAATTAATTGCTCTGGGGGCGGCAGCGTTACCTCCTCCCTCCTCCGTCAGCTCTAAAAGACGGTGACAGCTGCCTGCTCAGCCCGCCCCGGCCCTGGCCGGAGCCTCCGTTTCCCTGTTTCTCCCGCGCAGATAGCGCCGCCCGCCTCCAGGTGATCCCTCGCTGGTCCACTCAGCGCCACGCCTCCCGCCAGGATTGGCACAGCCGCGCGTGTCTATCTCGCCAGCCAGCCTGCAGGCCGGCGAGGCCGCGGGAGGCCGCGGAGGGTGTCCGCAGGTGCGGGCACGGCGGAGGCCTGGCCGGGCGGCAGGGTCCCCGCCGGGGCAGTGCCACGCGGCGGGCACTCAGGGCCCCGGGGAAGGGCGGTGGGCCGCACACACTGATTCCGATGGGCCGGGGCCTGGCACGGCTCAGAGCCGGGGTCAGGGCACGGGGATGGCCGGGGGCTCAGGCAGGTCCCTCCGTCAGCTGCGGTGGCCAGGGGTGCAGGGGGCACCGGAGCCCTCAGAGGGCAGCAGCCGGGGCACCGGCCATGAGGGCAGGTGCGTGCCCACAGGTGGGGCCGGGCTGACTCTCCCCTTTATTCCCTTTTCCCCAGAGCTGGCCGGACACTGCTTATGGGAGCATTTTTACCCCAAGCCACACAGAGCTGCCTCAAACAGCCATGAGCCCCGCTGACCCTCACCAGGCCCTGGAGGCTCAGCAAGGCAGGAGGGGCCCCTTGTACAGATGAGAAAACTGAGTCCAGGGCTGGGTGGGCTGGGAGGCGAAGGCCCAAGTGCAGGGCTCAGTGGGCTAGAGCACAGTGGGCCAGTCTTGCTGGGGTGACACCGGGCCCCGGGTCTCCTGGGTCGGCCAGCTCAGCATCTGAGAGCTGAGGGACCTGTCCCCCCACCTTAGGGACAAGCCCTCGGGTGCAGGACACACAGTAACCGAGCCTCCTGCACCGGGACAGTGTGACTGCAGACCAGGCGGGCCACGCCCACAGCTTACAGAGCTGCGCTCCGGAGCCGGGGTCAGGGCGAGGCGGCACAGCACCCAGCCATCGGCGTGTCCTGTACGCAGGGTGTAAAAACACAAACACGGGATGCGGCGTGGTTCCGTGGCAGAGCGTGAACCCGTGAGCCAGAGGTCACGGTTCGATTCCTGATCAGGGTGCACGCCCGGGTTGTGGGCTCCATCCCAGTGGGGGGTGGTCAGGGGGCAGCCGATCAGTGGTGCTCTCTCATCACGGATGTTTCTCTCTCTCCCGCTCCCTTCCTCTCTGACATCAATAAATATATATTTACAAACAACCACCGAACAGGACCGTGCTGGCACCTGCTCTTCGTCCCGTGTGCGTGGTGCCGGGGGCCTGTGGTACCTGGTGCCAGGCGGGCGAGGAACGGGGGCTCACAGGGTGCAGGCTGCCCTCCTCCCCCCACGGGCCTGGGCGTGGCCGTGGCCCGCGGGGCCGGCTGGGCCGGGGCGCCCTCGGCTGGCTCCCAGGGCCGCACGCCCGGTGGCCGGCCCGGCCTCCGGCAGGGCCGCCTCCCCCGAGCCGGAGCTTGGAAGCAATCGGCTCCCTCTCCGAGTTAATAATGGACGCACTTCCCGATCGCTGTGCTGACACGGCTCTGACACACGGTGCCGGGCGGTAATATATCGCAACAGCAGATAATGCCTGAGTGACAGCTCACCGAGCGCGCCGAGCGGGCCGCACCCGCTGCTCCGTGCGGGGCTCCATGTGGGCCTGGGGCTCGGTGTGGGCCTGGGGCTCGGTGTGGGCCTGGGGCTCCGTGTGGGCCTGGGGGCTCCGTGTGGGCCTGGGGCTCGGTGTGGGGTCCTGGGGCTCGGTGTGGGCCTGGGGCTCGGTGTGGGTCTGGGGCTCGGTGTGGGCCTGGGGCTCCGTGTGGGCCTGGGGCTCCGTGTGGGCCTGGGGCTCGGTGTGGGCCTGGGGCTCCGTGTGGGCCTGGGGCTCGGTGTGGGGCTCGGTGTGGCCTGGGGCTCGGTGTGGGGCCTGGGGCTCGGTGTGGGTCTGGGGCTCGGTGTGGGCCTGGGGCTCCATGTGGGTCTGGGGCTCGGTGTGGGCCTGGGGCTCCGTGTGGGCCTGGGGCTCCGTGTGGGCCTGGGGCTCCGTGTGGGCCTGGGGTTCGGTGTGGGGCCTGGGGCTCGGTGTGGGTCTGGGGCTCGGTGTGGGGTCTGGGGCTCGGTGTGGGCCCGGGGCTCTGTGTGGGGTCTGGGACTCTCTGTTGGGGTCTGGGGCTGACGGGGCTGGTCATGGGGGGAGTGGCTCTGAGACCAGGCTGTGGTGGGTGGGAGCAGAAACAGCTGAGAGTATGAGGGTGATTTCGGGGTCCGCCAGCCTTGCGGGGGGGAGGAGGGGGCAGAGGTGGGTCTGGTGTGGGGAGGAGGGGGAGGAACTGCCTTCTCGGTGGCGGAGAGGCTGGAGGTCAGGATGGGACTGTCACTGGGCCAGGCTGCGGTGCCAGGCACAGGCAGCCCCTGGCCCTCAGACACCCTCGGTCCACGCACCCACGGGCGGCCGGTTCCAGAGGCGGGTTTGAACCTGGGACTCAGGAAGGGGCACAGGAGGGGCCGGCCGCTCAGAGGGGGCGGTGAGTCAGGGACGGCAGCTGGGCCCCAGGAGCAGCCCCCGGGCCCCGAGGGGTCAGGCTGGGCTCCGTGTCTAACGGAGACGGGGGTGCCCAGCCCAGAAGCAGGAACCCTCAGGCCGGGACCGGCCAGCACAGGCCCAGGCACACGCAGCTCTGTCCCCCTTCCTCCCCCCTCCACTGCCCCTATCGTGTCCTCCTCCTCAGGACTAACCCAAGGCCCTCCCTCGGGGGGACACCTCCATGTCACCTGTGCTCCCTGAGCTTCCCACCACGCCCCCAGCCAGTGCACCTCACCCGGGGAGCACCCACACCTGGGGGGGAGCACCCACATCCGGGGGAGCACCCACACTAGGGGGAGCACCCACACCCGGGGGAGCACCCACACCCGGGGAGCACCCACACCAGGGGGAGCACCCACACCCGGGGGAGCACTCACACCTGGGGAGCACCCACACCCGGGGGAGCACCCTCACACCTGGAGGAGCACTCACACCTGGGGGAGCACTCACACCTGAGGGATTACCCTCACACCCGGGGGAGCACTCGCACCTGGGGGAGCACCCTCACACCCGGGGGAGCACCCACACCCAGGGAAGCACCCTCATACCTGGAGGAGCACTCACACCTGGGGGAGCACTCACGCCCAGGGGAGCACCCACACTTGAGGGACTCCATCCCGGACACGCTGAGGCCCAAGACGCAGGGGCGTGTGGGCAGGAGCTGGGGTGTGAGTGAGGCCCGGCTCAGGGGAACAGTGGAAGCCACAGGAGGACCAGGGAGGGCGAGAGGGCGGAGGGAGACGCTCGGAGGCAGGGCCGGGACCCCTCCTGCCCCGGCCCCGGCCTGCAGCCTCCATCCCCGCCCGCTCGGCAGCGGCTGCGGTGTCGCCGGGCCGGCTAATTGCTGCCGTGGCTGTGATCTCGGCGCAGGCTGGCCCATGGAGCTCAGCGTGGCACGGCCTGCTTCCCAGGATGAAACGCAGGCGCACTCTCCGCTTCCCGCGAGCGGCGGTGGCCGGGGAGGCAGCAATTAGGCATCAAAGGCGGCTGCGGGCGGGACCGGCCGCCGGACTCACTCCGCCGAGTCTCACGTCCCCTGGCGCCGGCCTCGGCCGTGCCCCTGCTCACCCGCCTTGGGGGCAGCGCAGCCGCAGCCCTGCCCGGCGCTCCTCACCCGCTTCCACCTGCACCCAAGACGGGGGAGGCAGGCCGAGGTCCGATTCCCGGACTGAGCCTGAGCAGAGGCCTAATGACCGTGCCCCGGCGGGAGGGGACCCCGGGGGCCAGAGCCAGGCCCCCACCCTGGCGGGTTCTGACCGCCCTCCCCAGGCCCCCCAGGCCCCCTGCGCAGGGAGTGAGCTGGGGGCAGGGCCAGGGGCGAGGTGCCCAGCCTGGGCCTCCGGCTCCTTCCTGCGATGCCGGAGCCACGGGCCACGGGGCCACGGGGCCGAGGCTGAGAGGGCTGGGACCCCAGGAGCCGCGGGCAGTGCTCCCCTCCCCACGGCTCTCTTCACCCCCCAGGGTAGGAGCCGGCCTCCCTGTCAGACGCCACCCCCACACCCACCCCAACTCCAGGGCCCGGCAAAATGCAGGGACCCAGTCCGGGGCCTCCGGTCCGCAGTCTGCGGGGATGCGGGTCCGTTGCACGCGTGGGGCGGGAGGGCTGGCCCTGGAGCCAGATGCCCGGCGCAATCCCCACCCCTCTGCCTCCTCCACCCTCTGCCTCCGCCCCCTCCCCCTCCCGGGGCAGCCTGTGTGAGCGCCACTCTGCTCCCAGCTGAGGCCGGCCTCTGTCTAGTCATAACAGTGGGTGACGTTACTCAGAGACATTCACAAAGATACAGTTCTAATCCAGAGAGAATAAAAACCATGGGGGAGGGGAACAGGATCAAACGATTATGCATAACCAAGTACAATGCGGGTGTTATATAACATAAGCTATACCACACCATGAATATGCATGGATGGGTGGATGGATGGATACATAGATAACAGACAGATAGACAGACGATTATCGGCCGGCCTCCCGGGCACTGGGCAGGAGGAGGAGCACTGGGACGGAGCCCCTCAGACCCTCGCACGGCCTCTCCTCGCTGACCCTGCAGCAGTCGCTGGCCTGCGATGCCCGCCCTGTGCCCGACGCCATGGGCACGCGCCATCCACTGGAGCTCGAGTCTGCCTGTGTGTCGGAGTGAGGCCATAGAGCCCTCGGAGGGGCTGTTTTGAAAGTGAAATGAAGCTCCAAACAATTGTATTAATCACACCACGGCCTCCACCGTAGCCACAGCCTCCACCGCGGCCACAGCCTCCACCACAGCCACAGCCTCCACCGCGGCCACGGCCTCCACCACAGTCACAGCCTCCACCGCGGCCACAGCCTCCACCATGGCCACGGCCTCCACCACAGCCACGGCCTGCACCGCGGCCACAGCCTCCACCACAGTCATAGCCTCCACCGCGGCCACAGCCTCCACCGCGGCCACGGCCTCCACCACAGTCACAGCCTCCACCGCGGCCACAGCCTCCACCACAGTCATAGCCTCCACCACGGCCACAGCCTCCACCGCGGCCACGGCCTCCACCGCGGCCACAGCCTCCACCACAGTCATAGCCTCCACCGCGGCCACAGCCTCCACCACAGTCATAGCCTCCACCGCGGCCACAGCCTCCACCGCGGCCACAGCCTCCACCACAGTCATAGCCTCCACTGCGGCCACAGCCTCCACCACAGTCATAGCCTCCACCGCGGCCACGGCCTCCACCGCGGCCACAGCCTCCACCACAGCCACGGCCTCCACCGCGGCCACAGCCTCCACCACAGTCATAGCCTCCACCACGGCCACAGCCTCCACCGCGGCCACGGCCTCCACCGCGGCCACGGCCTCCACCGCGGCCACGGCCTCCACCGCAGTCATAGCCTCCACCGTAGCCACAGCCTCCACCGCGGCCCACAGCCTCCACCGCGGCCACAGCCTCCACCACAGCCACAGCCTCCACCACAGTCATAGCCTCCACCGCGGCCACGGCCTCCACCACAGTCATAGCCTCCACTGCGGCCACAGCCTCCACCACAGCCACGGCCTCCACCACAGTCATAGCCTCCACCACAGTCATAGCCTCCACCGCGGGCCACGGCCTCCACCACAGCCACGGCCTGCACCGTGGCCACGGCCTGCAGAGAGTCTCCTTAACCCTGCACCGGCGTCGCTGCGGCGGGGGCGGGGGGGCGGGCGGGGAGCTCAGGCCGCTCCCGGGAAGACAGACAGTTGAAGCAGGGTCGCTCCAGGAACAGCTCCCCCCGAGCGCGTCTCCGGGCCAGATGGCGGATCCTGACAGCGCCCCAGCGCCTCGAGGTTCGTCTTCGCGCTGCATTATTTCTCGATCGGGAAGGTTATTTTTAGTGCGCGGTGTGATCGGATTCCAGACACGGAGGATGGGCGGCGCAGTCCCGGCAGCGGGGACGCCGAAGCAGGCACAGCGGCACCTCCATTCCCGCCAACTGGAGTCCACCTCCACGGCCGCACAGGGCCGGGCTGCTGAGCTGGCGGCCCAGAGCGGACTCGCCCATCACCCCAGCAAGTTCCCCGGGGACACAGCTGGGGTGGACACCCCCGCAGCCGGGGACCCCAGGACTCCGCGGCTTGGAGCCAGCCCTGGCCCTTGGTCCAGCTGTGGGTCCTCTGGGGCCAGGAGGGCGGTGGAGCTGGACGGCTCCCGTGGGGCGTTCCCCGGCTCTGCCGACCCGCCCCAGCCGGCCCGGGGACGCGGCCGCCCTGGCAGGGAGCCAGCCTCACTCTGGGATGAGTGGCCAGGATGGCAGGACACATCAGACAGACTCAACCAGTACCTCTGCCCCGTTAAGGGGGCTGGGGTGTGTGTGTCTTAAACCCCAAAGAGGCCGTAAGGGGGTTGTTCGGCACCACCGGGCAAAGGGGACATTTTGGTGAGCCCTCTCCATCTTCAGTTCAGATCAAATCAACTGGGTTAGACCGTCATCATAGACCTGTGGTCGGCAAACCGCGGCTCGCGAGCCACATGCGGCTCTCTGGCCCCTTGAGTGTGGCTCTTCCACAAAACACCACGGCGAGTCTATTCTGAAGAAGTGGCGTTAGAAGACGTTTAAGTTTAGAAAATGTGGCTCTCCAAAGGAATTTCAGTCGTTGTCCTGTTGATGTTCGGTCTGTTGGCTGATGAGTTTGCCGACCCCGGAGGTAGACCGGCAGCTCCTGTCTGCTACCCCGAGCCCCCGGGGCTGCGAGTTCCGGGCTCGAACCAGCTGGGCCAGAGGAGCCCCGGGCGCGGCCCCACTCGAGTGCGACGAGGGGCCGGCGTGGGGTGCTCGGCTCCACTCCCCATTCACAGGGGAGACGGCGAGGGCCCTGCCGAGGGGTCAGACCGTGAGGAGAGCTGAGCGGACGCAGGGAGGAGAGGCCGGCAGGCCACAGCCGGGCCGTCCCGGCAGCACTGAGCCGGAGCAGCCGCCGTCCGGAAGCCAGCCTTCGAGACCCATGAGCGTGGCATGCCCAGGCTCCGGGAGACCTGCCCCGCCCCCGAGCAAGCACCGCTGCGGGCGGGGCGCCGGCTGGAGGGAACTCAGTAGCCCTCGCGGGGCCCGCAGGCTGTCCCAGCGCCTCCTGGGCCCCTGCAAAGCCGGAGCCCTGCCTGGCCGGTGGGCTGTGGGGTTGAGCACTGACCTGTGAACCAGGAGGTCACGGTTCGATTCCCCGTCAGGCGCAGGCCTGGGTTGCGGGCTGGATCCCAGTGGGCAGTGTGCAGGAGGCAGCTGATCCATGATTCCCTCTCATCATGGATGCTTCTCTCTCTCTTCCTCTCCCTTCCTCTCTGAAATCAGTAAAAAATATATTAAAAATAATAATAATAATACAGCAAAGCGTGAGCCCTGTACTCAGCGCCCTGCACACACATCTCAGTCAGTCACCACGGTCACCCTGGAGGAGGACCTTGTATCAGTTACCTACAGCTGCGTAACGACGGAGCCCAAACGTGCATCCACTGCACACTGCACCACCCGAGCCCCCGGGCCAGCACTCCGGGGGACGGGCTGGGCCTCGGCTCCGGGTTCCCCGGAGGCTCCCCACGGGCCTGTTGGCAGGACCATCGCCGTGGCTCTGGGATCGAGGCCTGGGTCTCCCCCTGGCCGTCGGCTGGAGGCTGCTGTTCCGGCCCCCGGGCCCCAGAGCATGCCCCACGACGCCTGGCTTCCCTGCAGCAGGCCGGGGAGAGGGTGTGCGCCGAGGGAGCCGAGCTCTTTGCACCACGGAACGTCCTAGCTCGTCCTCTCTCAGGACGAGGGGACCACGCAGGGACGTGGGTAGCAGGTGGGGGTCGTGGGGCCACGCCGGAGAGGGCCCCCATCCACACGGCCTGTGCTCACGTTTTGCCGGGGAGCGGAGGCCCGGCGAGGCCAGGCGGCCGGCGGTGGTCCGCGGCCCTTTGCAGGCCGGGGGCAGGAACCCGCCGGGCCGTCCCCCCTCAGCCCGGGTATCAGGGCCGCCCAGCTGGCGGCCAGACCTGCCACTCCTGAAACACAGATCCCGGCTTAAAATGAGATGTGACATTTCCCCGCGCAGACGGGGCCTGGCAAAGTGGAAAAGATTTCATAAATATGCAAATCTCGCGTCCTGCCTGCCTCCAGCCCACCCCTCCGCGGTAAGAGGATCAGCGCGGGCTTGGTAATGAAGTTAGAGGCGCAGGCACATAATCCCCAGCGAGCGAGCGGGTGGCCGCCCCTCCCCGCAGCCCTCCGGAGCGGGCAGGGCGGCGGGCAGGGCGGCGGGCAGGGCGGCGGGCAGGGCGGCGGCTGGGAGCGGGAGCTCTGGGCCCTCGGCGTCTGCCCACGGTGCCCACGGTGCCCGGGTGGACATGCCGCAGCCCTGAGCCCCCGGCAGGGGGCGAGGGCTCAGGAGCCTCTGACTCCGTTTCCTGTGGGGCAGGTCCTCACCCCTCCCCTGCACAATGGTCGGAGGGGTAAGTGAGATGATGCAGGCCAGGCCTGGCCCCGGGGCATCGGCAGGTGCCTGGCGGACAGCCGCTCAGCTCAGCCAGAGGAGCCGCTGGGATGGGAACTGAGGACAGGGCCCAGCACCCCTGCCCCAGGCCAACCAGAGCCCTGGCTTCTCATTGGCTCTCACGGGGTCAGGTGCCCATTTCTCAGCCAATCCCTGCAGCCACGGGATGTGCTCCCTCGAGTGGCTGAGGTCTGGGCCCCTGTCCCCGCAGCAGTGGCTGAGGCTGGGGGAGCGAAAACAGCAGCAGGTGGGCGCCCAGGAGGGGGCGTCCTGCACTGACCGGAGCCCCGAGGAGCACTGCACCCCATGGCCCCCAATGGTCTCCCCGAGCCCCACCCCCAGCTGTCTTCGGTGTGGCCCCTGGGTGCTCAGGGGTGATGGGAGGGCCGCCTGGCGCCTCTGGTGCGTGGGCAGAGGGCAGAGGGGGAGGGATCCAGAGAGGAGAGGGCACCGGCCCGGTCACCCACACACCAGGACCAGAGCCGGCCGGACGCCCTCCACGGCCCTGTGAGCCGGGAACACGCCTGCCCACGGGGTGCAGCCGCCCGGCCCACCCGCAGGCGGGCTCTGCTCCCGGCGCCCCTTTCCGTGGGAGGCACACGTGTGAGTCATTCCCGGAGGAAAGGCAGAGCCGGCTCTGGGCTCCGGCTGGAGGAGGAAGCAGCGAGGAGGGAGGAAGGAGGGGAGGGAGGAGGGAGGCAGGAGGGAGGTCACTCAACTCCAGCGATTTCACGTCCGAGTCACCCGCGCTGGCCGCCCAGAGGCCCGGAGAGGACAGCGGCTGCTTCAAGGTCACTCCGCCGACCCCGGGCCGGCTGCCGGTTTGGGCCTGTGGCCCTCGCTGCCTTTGCCCAGGGAGGACCGGACCCGGGAACCAGTGAGGACCCTGGGCTTCTCTCTTCAGGGTTCACTCCCTGCCCCCCCGGCCTGCCCACCCCCTGCCACGGCTGTGCCATCCCCCTCCCAATCCCCCTCCCATCCCCCTCCCATCCCCTCCCATCCCCCCTCCCCTCTCCCTCCCATCCCCCTCCCATCCCCTCCCATCCCCCCTCCCCTCTCCCTCCCATCCCCCTCCCATCCCATCCCCCTCCCCATCCCCCTCCCATCCCCCCTCCCCTCTCCCTCCCCATCCCCCTCCCATCCCCATCCCCCTCCCCATCCCCTCCCATCCCCCCTCCCCTCTCCCTCCCATCCCCTCCCATCCCCATCCCCCTCCCATCCCCCTCCCAATCACCCTCCCATCCCCCTTCCATCCCCTTCCCCCTCCCATCCCCCTCCCATCCCCCTCCCATCCCCCTCCCACCCCCCCTCCCCTCTCCCTCCCATCCCCCTTCCATCCCCATCCCCCTCCCATCCCCCTCCCCTCTCCCATCCCCCTCCCATCCCCATCCCCCTCCCATCCCCCTCCCAATCACCCTCCCATCCCCCTCCCATCCCCATCCCCCTCCCATCCCCCTCCCATCCCCCTCCCATCCCCCTCCCCCATCCCCCTCCCCTCTCCCTCCCATCCCCCTTCCATCCCCATCCCCCTCCCATCCCCCCTCCCCTCTCCCTCCCATCCCCCTCCCATCCCCTCCCATCCCCCTCCCCATCCCCCTCCCATCCCCCCTCCCCTCTCCCTCCCATCCCCCTCCCATCCCCATCCCCCTCCCATCCCCCTCCCATCCCCCTCCCATCCCCTCCCATCCCCCCTCCCCTCTCCCTCCCATCCCCCTCCCATCCCCTCCCCTCTCCCTCCCATCCCCTCCCATCCCCCCTCCCCTCTCCCTCCCATCCCCCTCCCATCCCCTCCCATCCCCCTCCCATCCCCCTCCCCATCCCCCTCCCATCCCCCCTCCCCTCTCCCTCCCATCCCCCTTCCATCCCCCTCCCCCTCCCATCCCCCTCCCATCCCCCTCCCATCCCCCTCCTACCCCTCCCCATCCCCCCTCCCCTCTCCCTCCCACCCCTCTTCCCATCACCCCTGCCATCACCCCTGCCACGAGTGCCTCTCAGAGGAAGTGGGAGGGACCCTCTCCACATCTCCCCCACCACACACACACACACACCCACACACACACACACACACACACACTGTCTCCTGGTGAACCCCGAGAGACACGATGAACCTCCAGGGGCTCCAGGGGAGGCGTCCGCGCCCCCAGAGGCCTCTCCTCTGAACAGGAAGCTGGGATTGGCCAGGGGCCGGCTCTCCGTCCGGGGCTTTGAGGCCTCCTGGGGTGCAGCCCCCAGGCACCCCGGGCCCGCCGATGTGGCCTAGCCCCTCAGCCTCGCTCACACCCCGGGAGCCCGGGCGCCATCCTGCCCCCCATCCCCGGCCCCACCGGGGCCTCCTGCAGCCTCTGCCCCAGCAGCTTCCTCCATCCGGGCAGAAGCCCCGCCCAAGTGCCTGTTCACCCAGCGGCCCCCCAACCCAGCGGCCCACTCACTCAGCCTCCCACTCACCCAACAGCCCACTCACCCAGCCGCCCACTCACCCAGCCTCCCACTCACCCACCTCCCACTCACCCAGCCTCCCACTCACCCAGCCTCCCCCTCACCCAGCCTCCCACTCACCCAGCCTCCCCCTCACCCAGCCTCCCACTCACCCAGCCTCCCACTCACCAGCCTCCACTCACCCAGTGGCCCCCTCACCCAGCAGCCCTCTCACTCAGCCTCCCAATCACCCAGTGGGCTCCTCACCCAGCAGTCCACTCACCCAGGGCCCACTCACTCAGTCCGCAGCTGGTAGCGAGCGCCCGGGCCCTGCCCAGGGCTGCGGCCTCGGGCGCAGAGTGGCGCCGGCAGGGGCTAAGCCCTGCCCTGCCAGAGCCCCGCTTGGCGCTTGGCGGGGTGGGTCATGCAGGCTCCTGGCCCGTGGGTTTTGCAGGTCCTGAGGAGGCGAATGGGCCTACTGTTTCTAAAGATAACCTCGGGTAAAGGGACTGAGGGCAGAGTGGGAAAGGGGGGCCCCGGGGCGGGGTGCAGAGTCCCTGGTGAGGGCCATGGCGGCCCCGGGAGGGAGGCAGCCGGGATGCGGAGGAGAGCGCACGGCAGGGCGGCAGAGATGGCGGGAGGTGTGGGGAGCCCCCCGGCCGGTGCCCTGCACCCCCCCCCCCCTCCTCGAAGGCTGTCCCCGGACCGAGGACTGAGCAGGAGCGCGGACTCAGACCGCCCGGAGGGCCGGTGCGTGTGCCGTGGACATCAGGCCGGCTGCGGGGCCGGGGTCAGAGAGAACGCGGTGACCTTCGTGGCGTCCCCGCTGCAGACTCACACCGCCACGGCCGGAGCCAGGCGCCGGCTCCTGCCGCCCAGGTGGCTTCCCAAGGTCAAGCCTGAGCGGGAGGCGGAGCCGAGCCAGGCTGGCTCCCTCCGGGCCGCCGCACCTGCTGCCAGGCCACCTGCCCGAGGCCCCAGAGGCAGCGGTGGGGGCGGGACCCAGGCCCGCGCCCCCCAGCCCACCCGCCTCTGCGATGGCAATTGGGCCCGGGAGCACAAACGCCCTCGGGGGCGGGAAGTGGAAAATTCCCTCATCCGTCCGGCCCAGCCTGCCTTTCCTCTCACACCCCCGGCAGGAAAAGGCTCCTTTGGAGGCTTCCGATGCAGATGTGTGCGGAGGGCGGCGGCGACAGCTCAGGCTGAGTGTCCTCTATCGATTGGGAAGCCCCGCAGCCCCAGCCAGTGTGCACAGCCAAGGCGGGCGGCGGGGCACAGGGAGCCAGCCGCGGGCCCTCAGCGCCCCCTGGGAGCGGGAGCCGGCACTGCACCGCGGGGACTGCAGCAGGGCTGTGAGCACTGGGGGGGTGGGGGGGCGGACTCCGAGGGGAGTGGTGACACACAGCCCAGGTGGCTTGGACAAATGGCTTCCTGTGAAGTTGGGGGTCGCTTGCATGCACCCTCAGGCCTGTCCAGTGGCTGCGTGACCGTGGAAGCCAGGAGCCCTCTGCGTGCTGGGCTGACAGCGCTCAGGGCGCCGGCCTGGAGGAGGTCCGAGCTCGGCCCCCTCCCAGCGGGTCCGAACGCACTGCAGCCTTGGCCCTGCCCCGGTTTGACAGGCAAACCCAACGACACAGGACCCAGGGCCCAGGCGCCTGAGAGCCGGCACCAAGGACAGGGGCGTTCCTGGCAGGAGCAGGCCCGCCCCTCCCTGGGCATCGGGCCTGAGCAGCAGGACCTGGCCTTAGGCTGTGAGGCCCGGACCGGCTCTGGACAAGCCTCCGGGGCTTAGACACCGGGCCCTGCCTGCCCGAGCACCCTCCCCCCTGAGCCCAGTGGGCCCAGTCAGGGTCCCCCCTCCCAGGCTTCTGAGCACAGTGGTCTGGGGCAGGGGGTGGGAGGAGGCTGGGGGCTGGGGAGCTGAGGGGCTGGGGGCTGAGGGGCTGGAGAGCTGAGGGGCTGGGGGCTGAGGGGCTGGGGGGCTGAGGGGCTGGGGGGCTGGGGGCTGGGGGCTGGGGGGCTGGAGGGCTGAGGGGCTGGGGGGCTGGGGAGTTGAGGGGCTGGGGGCTGAGGGGCTGGAGAGCTGAGGGGCTGGGAGCTGAGGGACTGGGGGGCTGGGGGCTGAGGGGCTGGGGGGCTGGGAGGCTGGGGGCTGAGGGGCTGGGGGGCTGGGAGCTGGGGGACTGGGGGGCTGGGGGCTGAGGGGCTGGGGGGCTGGGAGGCTGGGGACTGAGGGGCTGGGGGGCTGGGGGGCTGGGGCCTGGAGAGCTGGTAGTTGTGGGGCTGGGGGCTGGGAGGCGGCATGAGCTGGGCTCAGCGGGCGGCGGGGAGGAGCACACAGATACTGCCATTGCGGGGCCGTGCCTCCCGGGAGGAAGGACAGGCAGAGGAAACCTCCAGGCCGAGCTCGGGCAGCGTGCTCTGGAGCAGACGGACCGGCCCGCAAGCCCCGCACATCTGGAAGGAGCAGCTGGGTCCCCAGGGCCCCGAGACAGTGATCTGAGAGGAGTGGGCCCAGGGGCCTGGGGAGCAGCCCTACCCTCGGTCTGAGGAGGCACATAGTCCCAACGGAGTTCCCCCGGGGGCAGCTGCCTGGGCTCACACTCACACCTGTGCTCACACTCACATCTGCACACACTTACACCTACATATTCACACCTGGGCTCACACTCACACCTGTGCTCACACTCACATCTGCACACACTCACACCTGCACACACACTCACACCTGTGCTCACACTCACACCTGCGCTCACACTCACACCTGCACACACACTCACACCTGCACACACTCACACCTAAACACTCACACCTGCACACACACGCACACCTACACACACACACACCTGCACACACTCACACCTGCACACACACTCACACCTGCACACACACTCACACCTACACACACCCACACCTGCACACACCCACACCTACACACACACACACCTGCACACACTCACACCTGCGCTCACACTCACACCTGCACACACACTCACACCTACACACACCCACACCTGCACACACTCACATCTGCACACACACTCACACCTGCACACACTCACACCTACACACACTCACACCTGCACACACACGCACACCTACACACTCACACCTGCACACATACTCACACCTACACACTCCCACACCTGCATGCTGTTGAGACGTGATGTTGAGAACTCTGGCCTGGCCTCCTGGTTATGGCGAAATGTCAAAGGTCAGATGTCAGATGTGCTGGAGCCCTGGATCCAGCCTGTCCAGTCACCCCAGAAGGGGAGGGAGCAGTTTCGGGGTGAGGACCACCCACCTGCACTTTCACACACACACACACACACACACACACACACACCACCCCTCCTCGGGCTGGACCCGTTCCGACTGTGACTCAGGGCCACGCCAGTGGCTCCCTCATCGCAGGCACCTCCCGCCTCCAGAGTCAGTCCCTTTGTGAGCTGACCTCCCAGGGGCTGGAGGGGAGGCCCCATCTCCTGTCCCATGGGCCCTGCTGTGGGGCCTGCAGTCCACGGTACCGGGTGCCCTTGTGACACTGGGTCCCCGAATGATGAGGGGTCCTCCCACTGATGACAGACCCTGGCGAGCTATTTGGGGACCCTGTTCCCTGGAGGCTGGGAGACAGCGGAGGGCAGCGAGAGAGAAGTCACCATGGCAACGCCTTAGAGAAAGGAGGGCCCTCCTCTCGGCTCCATCCAATTAAGGGGCTATTTCCGGGTCCCTACTATGCGCCGGGCCGGGCTCAGCTGCGCAGGATGGGGTGGGGGGGGAAAGCTTTCTCCACCTGACGGTCTCTGGGTCAGCAGAAGCACACGTGCCTCGTGCTCGCACACAGTAGGCCTGGCTGAGCCCTGCACACAGTGGGTGCTCCAGGCCGCTGCTGAGCTGAAGGAAACCCGCCTGCAGAGCACCTCCCCCCTCCCCGGCCCCGCACGCCCTCTCCGCGGTGAGGGTCAGACGGACCCCCTCCCCGGCCCCGCACGCCCTCTCCCACAGTGAGGGTCGGACGGACCCCCTCCCCGCCCCGCACGCCCCCTCCCGCGGTGAGGGTCAGACGGACCCCCTCCCCGGCCCCGCACGCCCTCTCCCACAGTGAGGGTCGGACGGACCCCCTCCCCGCCCCGCACGCCCCCTCCCGCGGTGAGGGTCAGACGGACCCCCTCCCCGGCCCCGCACGCCCTCTCCCACAGTGAGGGTCAGACGGACCCCCTCCCCGGCCCCGCACGCCCCCTCCCGCGGTGAGGGTCAGACGGACCCCCTCCCCGGCCCCGCACGCCCCCTCCCGCGGTGAGGGTCAGACGGACCCCCTCCCCGGCCCCGCACGCCCCCTCCCGCGGTGAGGGTCAGACGGACCCCCTCCCCGGCCCTGCACGCCCCCTCCCGCAGTGAGGGTCAGACGGACCCCCTCCCCGGCCCCGCACGCCCTCTCCCACAGTGAGGGTCAGACGGGCCCCCTCCCCGCCCGGGGCAGACCCTGGAAGGAGGGAGGGAGGAGGCTGTGGTGGCTCAGGCATGACCGGCCGGAGAGGACCCCACGGCTGTGCCGAGGGGAGTGCAGCCCCTTTGAGACCATCGCCGCTGGCCCAGGAGCCAGCCCCTCCGCATGGCCCCACCCCAAGGATGAGGCGCCCGTGCTCCGTGGGGACCTGCCCCCGAGGACGGGGGGGTGGAGAGGGGGACTCGGCACCAGAGGAGGCGGGGGCGGTGACCGGCCTCGGGGCCCTGCACGTGGGAGGGGGTCTGGCTGCGTGTCCCCTGCACAGGCCTGAGCCCCCGGCCGCTGAGGGGCTGAGCAGCCGGAGGAGCTGTGTCTCACGGAGAGAGGAGCTGTGCCCCGAGCCCCGGGAGCCACTCAGGCCTCCATGGCTGAGACGGGCTGAGCCCCGGCGGGGGGAGCTTCTCTGGTGGACAGGGGCAGCCTCAGGGGCCACACAGGCACGGATGTGGGCTCCTCGCGGCGAAGGAAGGGCCTGTGTGGACGCTCCGCGGTGCCTCCGGCAGGGCCCTCCTGGCCCTCTGGCTCCCTGAACGGCGAGGCCTACGGTTGGCGGGGCAGCCGGCGGGGGCAGCGATCTGCCCGGTAACGAGGGTGCAATGCGTTCGCTCAGCGAGGCGGGCCGACGCGGCCTGTGAGACCAGGTCTCCCTGAGGCCCCTCCCGCTGCCCCTCTAGGGGGCCCACCCTCCGTCTGAGGCCCTGTGAGCTGGGGCTCACGAGTGTCGGGGGACCTAGTTCTGATCCCGCCCCAATGGACCGGCAGGAATCCGGCCGGAGGCCAGAGGAGCAAAGCCAATGGCAGCAAGGCCTGTGCCCGCACGTGAGCCCCGCTTCCGCTGCTCCCGCGGGGCAGGGAGCTGCCGTCCGGATGGCGAAGCATATGCCGCGGGCTCCCCAGGGCTGCGCGAGGCCCGGTGACATTTTGGGGAGCGGAGGGAGGGAGGCAGGGGCATCGGGGACACAATCAGCCTCATTAACATTCTGATTGCAGCCCGGCTCCCCCCTCCTCGTTCCATCGGGAGGAAGCCGGCCCGGGGGAGGCGCCCTGCAATAACGCCGAAATAACGGCGGGGCAACACCCCCTGTGGGACAACACCCCCTGTGGGGGACAACACCCCTCTGGGGGGACAACACCCCCCTGTGGGGACAACACCCCTCTGGGGGGACAACACCCCTCTGGGGGGACAACACCCCTCTGGGGGGACAACACCCCCTGTGGGGACAACACCCCTCTGTGGAGGACAACACCCCCCCGTGGGGCCGTGGGGGACAACACCCCCCTGTGGGGACTACACCCTTCTGGGGGGACCGCCATCGGCTCCTAGAGTGGACAGCCTACAGGGGAAACGTGTCAAACCTCTCTGTGCCTCAGTTTCCTCCCCCATGAAAGGTGGCATTTAATAATGCCTACTTCCTGCTCTGAGAATCAATGAGTTAGTATATCAGCATCCACATCACCATCATTACCACCATCATCATCACCCTCATCACCAATATCATCACCACCATCACTACCATCATAACCACCATTATTATCACCATAACA
>NC_140519.1:48968382-49054303 GCF_964339955.1 Pipistrellus hanaki | reverse complement strand
AAGCACCCTCATACCTGGAGGAGCACTCACACCTGGGGGAGCACTCACGCCCAGGGGAGCACCCACACTTGAGGGACTCCATCCCGGACACGCTGAGGCCCAAGACGCAGGGGCGTGTGGGCAGGAGCTGGGGTGTGAGTGAGGCCCGGCTCAGGGGAACAGTGGAAGCCACAGGAGGACCAGGGAGGGCGAGAGGGCGGAGGGAGACGCTCGGAGGCAGGGCCGGGACCCCTCCTGCCCCGGCCCCGGCCTGCAGCCTCCATCCCCGCCCGCTCGGCAGCGGCTGCGGTGTCGCCGGGCCGGCTAATTGCTGCCGTGGCTGTGATCTCGGCGCAGGCTGGCCCATGGAGCTCAGCGTGGCACGGCCTGCTTCCCAGGATGAAACGCAGGCGCGCTCTCCGCTTCCCGCGAGCGGCGGTGGCCGGGGAGGCAGCAATTAGGCATCAAAGGCGGCTGCGGGCGGGACCGGCCGCCGGACTCACTCCGCCGAGTCTCACGTCCCCTGGCGCCGGCCTCGGCCGTGCCCCTGCTCACCCGCCTTGGGGGCAGCGCAGCCGCAGCCCTGCCCGGCGCTCCTCACCCGCTTCCACCTGCACCCAAGACGGGGGAGGCAGGCCGAGGTCCGATTCCCGGACTGAGCCTGAGCAGAGGCCTAATGACCGTGCCCCGGCGGGAGGGGACCCCGGGGGCCAGAGCCAGGCCCCCACCCTGGCGGGTTCTGACCGCCCTCCCCAGGCCCCCCAGGCCCCCTGCGCAGGGAGTGAGCTGGGGGCAGGGCCAGGGGCGAGGTGCCCAGCCTGGGCCTCCGGCTCCTTCCTGCGATGCCGGAGCCACGGGCCACGGGGCCACGGGGCCGAGGCTGAGAGGGCTGGGACCCCAGGAGCCGCGGGCAGTGCTCCCCTCCCCACGGCTCTCTTCACCCCCCAGGGTAGGAGCCGGCCTCCCTGTCAGACGCCACCCCCACACCCACCCCAACTCCAGGGCCCGGCAAAATGCAGGGACCCAGTCCGGGGCCTCCGGTCCGCAGTCTGCGGGGATGCGGGTCCGTTGCACGCGTGGGGCGGGAGGGCTGGCCCTGGAGCCAGATGCCCGGCGCAATCCCCACCCCCTCTGCCTCCTCCACCCTCTGCCTCCGCCCCCTCCCCCTCCCCGGGGCAGCCTGTGTGAGCGCCACTCTGCTCCCAGCTGAGGCCGGCCTCTGTCCAGTCATAACAGTGGGTGACGTTACTCAGAGACATTCACAAAGATACAGTTCTAATCCAGAGAGAATAAAAACCATGGGGGAGGGGAACAGGATCAAACGATTATGCATAACCAAGTACAATGCGGGTGTTATATAACATAAGCTATACCACACCATGAATATGCATGGATGGGTGGATGGATGGATACATAGATAACAGACAGATAGACAGACGATTATCGGCCGGCCTCCCGGGCACTGGGCAGGAGGAGGAGCACTGGGACGGAGCCCCTCAGACCCTCGCATGGCCTCTCCTCGCTGACCCTGCAGCAGTCGCTGGCCTGCGATGCCCGCCCTGTGCCCGACGCCATGGGCACGTGCCATCCACTGGAGCTCGAGTCTGCCTGTGTGTCGGAGTGAGGCCATAGAGCCCTCGGAGGGGCTGTTTTGAAAGTGAAATGAAGCTCCAAACAATTGTATTAATCACACCACGGCCTCCACCGTAGCCACAGCCTCCACCGTAGCCACAGCCTCCACCGTAGCCACAGCCTCCACCGCGGCCACAGCCTCCACCGCGGCCACAGCCTCCACCGCGGCCACAGCCTCCACCACAGTCATAGCCTCCACCACAGCCACGGCCTCCACCGCGGCCACGGCCTCCACCACAGTCATAGCCTCCACCACAGCCACGGCCTCCACCACAGTCATAGCCTCCACCGCGGCCACGGCCTCCACCACAGCCACGGCCTGCACCGTGGCCACGGCCTGCAGAGAGTCTCCTTAACCCTGCACCGGCGTCGCTGCGGCGGGGGCGGGGGGGGTGCGGGGAGCTCAGGCCGCTCCCGGGAAGACAGACAGTTGAAGCAGGGTCGCTCCAGGAACAGCTCCCCCCGAGCGCGTCTCCGGGCCAGATGGCGGATCCTGACAGCAGCCCTCGCAGCCCTCCGCCCCCAGCGCCTCGAGGTTCGTCTTCGCGCTGCATTATTTCTCGATCGGGAAGGTTATTTTTAGTGCGCGGTGTGATCGGATTCCAGACACGGAGGATGGGCGGCCGCAGTCCCGGCAGCGGGGACGCCGAAGCAGGCACAGCGGCACCTCCATTCCCGCCAACTGGAGTCCACCTCCACGGCCGCACAGGGCCGGGCTGCTGAGCTGGCGGCCCAGAGCGGACTCGCCCATCACCCCAGCAAGTTCCCGGGGACACAGCTGGGGTGGACACCCCCGCAGCCGGGGACCCCAGGATTCCGCGGCTTGGAGCCAGCCCTGGCCCTTGGTCCAGCTGTGGGTCCTCTGGGGGCCAGGAGGGCGGTGGAGGCTGGACGGCTCCCGTGGGGCGTTCCCCGGCTCTGCCGACCCGCCCCAGCCGGCCCCGGGGACGCGGCCGCCCTGGCAGGGAGCCAGCCTCACTCTGGGATGAGTGGCCAGGACGGCAGGACACATCAGACAGACTCAACCAGTACCTCTGCCCCGTTAAGGGGGCTGGGGTGTGTGTGTCTTAAACCCCAAAGAGGCCGTAAGGGGGTTGTTCGGCACCACCGGGCAAAGGGGACATTTTGGTGAGCCCTCTCCATCTTCAGATCAAATCAACTGGGTTAGACCGTCATCATAGACCTGTGGTCGGCAAACCGCGGCTCGCGAGCCACATGCAGCTCTCTGGCCCCTTGAGTGTGGCTCTTCCACAAAACACCACGGCGAGTCTATTCTGAAGAAGTGGCGTTAGAAGACGTTTAAGTTTAGAAAATGTGGCTCTCCAAAGGAATTTCAGTCGTTGTCCTGTTGATGTTCGGTCTGTTGGCTGATGAGTTTGCCGACCCCGGAGGTAGACCGGCAGCTCCTGTCTGCTACCCCGAGCCCCCGGGGCTGCAAGTTCCGGGCTCGTACCAGAGGAGCCCCGGGCGCGGCCTCACTCGAGTGCGGCGAGGGGCCGGCGTGGGGTGCTCGGCTCCGCTCCCCATTCACAGGGGAGACGGCGAGGGCCCTGCCGAGGGGTCAGACCGTGAGGAGAGCTGAGCGGACGCAGGGAGGAGAGGCCGGCAGGCCACAGCCGGGCCGTCCCGGCAGCACTGAGCCGGAGCAGCCGCCGTCCGGAAGCCAGCCTTCGAGACCCATGAGCGTGGCATGCCCAGGCTCCGGGAGACCTGCCCTGCCCCCGAGCAAGCACCGCTGCGGGCGGGGCGCCGGCTGGAGGGAACTCAGTAGCCCTCGCGGGGCCCGCAGGCTGTCCCAGCGCCTCCTGGGCCCCTGCAAAGCCGGAGCCCTGCCTGGCCGGTGGGCTGTGGGGTTGAGCACTGACCTGTGAACCAGGAGGTCACGGTTCGATTCCCCGTCAGGCGCAGGCCTGGGTTGCGGGCTGGATCCCAGTGGGCAGTGTGCAGGAGGCAGCTGATCCATGATTCCCTCTCATCATGGATGCTTCTCTCTCTCTCCCTCTCCCTTCCTCTCTGAAATCAGTAAAAAATATATTAAAAATAATAATAATAATACAGCAAAGCGTGAGCCCTGTACTCAGCGCCCTGCACACACATCTCAGTCAGTCACCACGGTCACCCTGGAGGAGGACCTTGTATCAGTTACCTACAGCTGCGTAACGACGGAGCCCAAACGTGCATCCACTGCACACTGCACCACCCGAGCCCCCGGGCCAGCACTCCGGGGGACGGGCTGGGCCTCGGCTCCGGGTTCCCCGGAGGCTCCCCACGGGCCTGTTGGCAGGACCATCGCCGTGGCTCTGGGATCGAGGCCTGGGTCTCCCCCTGGCCGTCGGCTGGAGGCTGCTGTTCCGGCCCCCGGGCCCCAGAGCATGCCCCACGACGCCTGGCTTCCCTGCAGCAGGCCGGGGAGAGGGTGTGCGCCGAGCGAGCCGAGCTCTTTGCACCACGGAACGTCCTAGCTCGTCCTCTCTCAGGACGAGGGGACCACGCAGGGACGTGGGTAGCAGGTGGGGGTCGTGGGGCCACGCCGGAGAGGGCCCCCATCCACACGGCCTGTGCTCACGTTTTGCCGGGGAGCGGAGGCCCGGCGAGGCCAGGCGGCCGGCGGTGGTCCGCGGCCCTTTGCAGGCCGGGGGCAGGAACCCGCCGGGCCGTCCCCCCTCAGCCCGGGTATCAGGGCCGCCCAGCTGGCGGCCAGACCTGCCACTCCTGAAACACAGATCCCGGCTTAAAATGAGATGTGACATTTCCCCGCGCAGACGGGGCCTGGCAAAGTGGAAAAGATTTCATAAATATGCAAATCTCGAGTCCTGCCTGCCTCCAGCCCACCCCTCCGCGGTAAGAGGATCAGCGCGGGCCTGGTAATGAAGTTAGAGGCGCAGGCACATAATCCCCAGCGAGCGAGCGGGTGGCCGCCCCTCCCCGCAGCCCTCCGGGGCGGGCAGGGCGGCGGGCAGGGCGGCGGGCAGGGTGGCGGGCAGGGCGGCGGCTGGGAGCGGGAGCTCTGGGCCCTCGGCGTCTGCCCACGGTGCCCACAGTGCCCGGGTGGACATGCCGCAGCCCTGAGCCCCCGGCAGGGGGCGAGGGCTCAGGAGCCTCTGACTCCGTTTCCTGTGGGGCAGGTCCTCACCCCTCCCCTGCACAATGGTCGGAGGGGTAAGTGAGATGATGCAGGCCAGGCCTGGTCCCGGGGCATCGGCAGGTGCCTGGCGGACAGCCGCTCAGCTCAGCCAGAGGAGCCGCTGGGATGGGAACTGAGGACAGGGCCCAGCACCCCTGCCCCAGGCCAACCAGAGCCCTGGCTTCTCATTGGCTCTCACGGGGTCAGGTGCCCATTTCTCAGCCAATCCCTGCAGCCACGGGATGTGCTCCCTCGAGTGGCTGAGGTCTGGGCCCCTGTCCCCGCAGCAGTGGCTGAGGCTGGGGGAGCGAAAACAGCAGCAGGTGGGCGCCCAGGAGGGGGCGTCCTGCACTGACCGGAGCCCCGAGGAGCACTGCACCCCATGGCCCCCAATGGTCTCCCCGAGCCCCACCCCCAGCTGTCTTCGGTGTGGCCCCTGGGTGCTCAGGGGTGACGGGAGGGCCGCCTGGCGCCTCTGGTGCGTGGGCAGAGGGCAGAGGGGGAGGGATCCAGAGAGGAGAGGGCACCGGCCCGGTCACCCACACACCAGGACCAGAGCCGGCCGGACGCCCTCCACGGCCCTGTGAGCCGGGAACACGCCTGCCCACTGGGTGCAGCCGCCCGGCCCACCCGCAGGCGGGCTCTGCTCCCGGCGCCCCTTTCCGTGGGAGGCACACGTGTGAGTCATTCCCGGAGGAAAGGCAGAGCCGGCTCTGGGCTCCGGCTGGAGGAGGAAGCAGCGAGGAGGGAGGAAGGAGGGGAGGGAGGAGGGAGGCAGGAGGGAGGTCACTCAACTCCAGCGATTTCACGTCCGAGTCGCCCGCGCTGGCCGCCCAGAGGCCCGGAGAGGACAGCGGCTGCTTCAAGGTCACTCCGCCGACCCCGGGCCGGCTGCCGGTTTGGGCCTGTGGCCCTCGCTGCCTTTGCCCAGGGAGGACCGGACCCGGGAACCAGTGAGGACCCTGGGCTTCTCTCTTCAGGGTTCGCTCCCTGCCCCCCCGGCCTGCCCACCCCTGCCACGGCTGTGCCATCCCCCTCCCAATCCCCCTCCCATCCCCCTCCCATCCCCCCTCCCCTCTCCCTCCCATCCCCCTTCCATCCCCATCCCCCTCCCATCCCCCTCCCATCCCATCCCCCTCCCCATCCCATCCCCCTCCCATCCCCTCCCATCCCCCTCCCATCCCCCCATCCCCCTCCCATCCCCTTCCATCCCCTCCCATCCCCCTCCCCTCTCCCTCCCATCCCCCTCCCATCCCCCTTCCATCCCCATCCCCCTCCCATCCCCCTCCCATCCCCCCTCCCCATCCCATCCCCCTCCCCATCCCCCTCCCATCCCCTCCCATCCCCCTCCCATCCCCTCCCATCCCCCTTCCATCCCCATCCCCCTCCCATCCCCCTCCCAATCCCCCTCCCATCCCCCCTCCCCTCTCCCTCCCATGCCCCTTCCATCCCCATCCCCCTCCCATCCCCCTCCCATCCCCTCCCATCCCCCTTCCATCCCCATCCCCCTCCCAATCCCCCTCCCATCCCCCTCCCATCCCCCTCCCCATCCCCCTCCCATCCCCTCCCATCCCCCTCCCATCCCCTCCCATCCCCCTTCCATCCCCTCCCATCCCCCTCCCATCCCCTCCCATCCCCATCCCCCTCCCATCCCCCTCCCATCCCCCTCCCCATCCCCCTCCCATCCCCTCCCATCCCCCTCCCATCCCCCTCCCATCCCCCTCCCATCCCCCTTCCATCCCCATCCCCCTCCCATCCCCCTCCCATCCCCCTCCCATCCCCCTCCCATCCCCCTCCCATCCCCCTTCCATCCCCATCCCCCTCCCATCCCCCTCCCATCCCCCTCCCATCCCCCCTCCCCTCTCCCTCCCATCCCCCTCCCATCCCCCTTCCATCCCCATCCCCCTCCCATCCCCCTCCCATCCCCCTTCCATCCCCATCCCCCTCCCATCCCCCTCCCATCCCCTCCCATCCCCCCTCCCCTCCCCCTCCCCTCCCCCTCCCATCCCCCTCCCATCCCCCTCCCATCCCCCTCCCATCCCCCTCCCATCCCCCCTCCCAATCCCCTCCCATCCCCCTCCCATCCCCTCCCCTCTCCCTCCCATCCCCCTTCCATCCCCATCCCCCTCCCATCCCCCTCCTACCCCTCCCCATCCCCCCTCCCCTCTCCCTCCCACCCCTCTTCCCATCACCCCTGCCATCACCCCTGCCACGAGTGCCTCTCAGAGGAAGTGGGAGGGACCCTCTCCACATCTCCCCCACCACACACACACACACACCCACACACACACACACACACACTGTCTCCTGGTGAACCCCGAGAGACACGATGAACCTCCAGGGGCTCCAGGGGAGGCGTCCGCGCCCCCAGAGGCCTCTCCTCTGAACAGGAAGCTGGGATTGGCCAGGGGCCGGCTCTCCGTCCGGGGCTTTGAGGCCTCCTGGGGTGCAGCCCCCAGGCACCCCGGGCCCCGCCGATGTGGCCTAGCCCCTCAGCCTCGCTCACACCCCAGGAGCCCGGGCGCCATCCTGCCCCCCATCCCCGGCCCCACCGGGGCCTCCTGCAGCCTCTGCCCCAGCAGCTTCCTCCATCCGGGCAGAAGCCCCGCCCAAGTGCCTGTTCACCCAGCGGCCCCCTCACCCAGCAACCCACTCACTCAGCCTCCCACTCACCCAACAGCCCACTCACCCAGCCGCCCACTCACCCAGCCTCCCACTCACCCACCTCCCACTCACCCAGCCTCCCCCTCACCCAGCCTCCCACTCACCCAGCCTCCCACTCACCAGCCTCCCACTCACCCAGTGGCCCCCTCACCCAGCAGCCCTCTCACTCAGCCTCCCAATCACCCAGTGGGCTCCTCACCCAGCAGTCCACTCACCCAGGGCCCACTCACTCAGTCGGCAGCTGGTAGCGAGCGCCCGGGCCCTGCCCAGGGCTGCGGCCTCGGGCGCAGAGTGGCGCCGGCAGGGGCTAAGCCCTGCCCTGCCAGAGCCCCGCTTGGCGCTTGGCGGGGTGGGTCATGCAGGCTCCTGGCCCGTGGGTTTTGCAGGTCCTGAGGAGGCGAATGGGCCTGCTGTTTCTAAAGATAATCTCGGGTAAAGGGACTGAGGGCAGAGTGGGAAAGGGGGGCCCCGGGGCGGGGTGCAGAGTCCCTGGTGAGGGCCATGGCGGCCCCGGGAGGGAGGCAGCCGGGATGCGGAGGAGAGCGCACGGCAGGGCGGCAGAGATGGCGGGAGGTGTGGGGAGCCCCCCGGCCGGTGCCCTGCACCCCCCCCGCTCCTCGAAGGCTGTCCCCGGACCGAGGACTGAGCAGGAGCGCGGACTCAGACCGCCCGGAGGGCCGGTGCGTGTGCCGTGGACATCAGGCCGGCTGCGGGGCCGGGGTCAGAGAGAACGCGGTGACCTTCGTGGCGTCCCCGCTGCAGACTCACACCGCCACGGCCGGAGCCAGGCGCCGGCTCCTGCCGCCCAGGTGGCTTCCCAAGGTCAAGCCTGAGCGGGAGGCGGAGCCGAGCCAGGCTGGCTCCCTCCGGGCCGCCGCACCTGCTGCCAGGCCGCCTGCCCGAGGCCCCAGAGGCAGCGGTGGGGGCGGGACCCAGGCCCGCGCCACCCAGCCCACCCGCCTCTGCGATGGCAATTGGGCCCGGGAGCACAAACGCCCTCGGGGGCGGGAAGTGGAAAATTCCCTCATCCGTCCGGCCCAGCCTGCCTTTCCTCTCACACCCCCGGCAGGAAAAGGCTCCTTTGGAGGCTTCCGATGCAGATGTGTGCGGAGGGCGGCGGCGACAGCTCAGGCTGAGTGTCCTCTATCGATTGGGAAGCCCCGCAGCCCCAGCCAGTGTGCACAGCCAAGGCGGGCGGCGGGGCACAGGGAGCCAGCCGCGGGCCCTCAGCGCCCCCTGGGAGCGGGAGCCGGCACTGCACCGCGGGGACTGCAGCAGGGCTGTGAGCACTGGGGGGGTGGGGGGGCGGACTCCGAGGGGAGTGGTGACACACAGCCCAGGTGGCTTGGACAAATGGCTTCCTGTGAAGTTGGGGGTCGCTTGCATGCACCCTCAGGCCTGTCCAGTGGCTGCGTGACCGTGGAAGCCAGGAGCCCTCTGCGTGCTGGGCTGACAGCGCTCAGGGCGCCGGCCTGGAGGAGGTCCGAGCTCGGCCCCCTCCCAGCGGGTCCGAACGCACTGCAGCCTTGGCCCTGCCCCGGTTTGACAGGCAAACCCAACGACACAGGACCCAGGGCCCAGGCGCCTGAGAGCCGGCACCAAGGACAGGGGCGTTCCTGGCAGGAGCAGGCCCGCCCCTCCCTGGGCATCGGGCCTGAGCAGCAGGACCTGGCCTTAGGCTGTGAGGCCCGGACCGGCTCTGGACAAGCCTCCGGGGCTTAGACACCGGGCCCTGCCTGCCCGAGCACCCTCCCCCCTGAGCCCAGTGGGCCCAGTCAGGGTCCCCCCTCCCAGGCTTCTGAGCACAGTGGTCTGGGGCAGGGGGTGGGAGGAGGCTGGGGGCTGGGGAGCTGAGGGGCTGGGGGCTGAGGGGCTGGAGAGCTGAGGGGCTGGGGGCTGAGGGGCTGGGGGGCTGAGGGGCTGGGGGGCTGGGGGCTGGGGCCTGGGGGACTGGGGGGCTGGAGGGCTGAGGGGCTGGGGGGCTGGGGAGTTGAGGGGCTGGGGGCTGAGGGGCTGGAGAGCTGAGGGGCTGGGAGCTGAGGGACTCGGGGGCTGGGGGCTGAGGGGCTGGGGGACTGGGGGGCTGGAGGGCTGAGGGGCTGGGGGGCTGGGGAGTTGAGGGGCTGGGGGGCTGGGGGCTGAGGGGCTGGGGGGCTGGGAGGCTGGGGGCTGAGGGGCTGGGGGGCTGGGAGCTGGGGGACTGGGGGCTGAGGGGCTGGGGGGCTGGGGGGCTGGGGCCTGGAGAGCTGGTAGTTGTGTGGGCTGGGGGCTGCAGGGAGGCGGCATGAGCTGGGCTCAGCGGGCGGCGGGGAGGAGCACACAGATACTGCCGTTGCGGGGCCGTGCCTCCCGGGAGGAAGGACAGGCAGAGGAAACCTCCAGGCCGAGCTCGGGCAGCGTGCTCTGGAGCAGACGGACCGGCCCGCAAGCCCCGCACATCTGGAAGGAGCAGCTGGGTCCCCAGGGCCCCGAGACAGTGATCTGAGAGGAGTGGGCCCAGGGGCCTGGGGAGCAGCCCTACCCTCGGTCTGAGGAGGCACATAGTCCCAACGGAGTTCCCCCGGGGGCAGCTGCCTGGGCTCACACTCACACCTGTGCTCACACTCACACCTGTGCTCACACTCACACCTGCTCACACTCACACCTGTGCTCACACTCACACCTGCGCTCACACTCACACCTACATATTCACACCTGGGCTCACACTCACACCTACATATTCACACCTGGGCTCACACTCACACCTGTGCTCACACTCACATCTGCACACACTCACACCTACATATTCACACCTGGGCTCACACTCACACCTGTGCTCACACTCACATCTGCACACACTCACACCTGCACACACACTCACACCTGTGCTCACACTCACACCTGCACACACTCACACCTACATATTCACACCTGGGCTCACACTCACACCTGTGCTCACACTCACATCTGCACACACTCACACCTACATATTCACACCTGTGCTCACACTCACATCTGCACACACTCACACCTACATATTCACACCTGGGCTCACACTCACACCTGTGCTCACACTCACATCTGCACACACTCACACCTGCACACACACTCACACCTGTGCTCACACTCACACCTGCGCTCACACTCACACCTGCACACACACTCACACCTGCACACACTCACACCTAAACACTCACACCTGCACACACACGCACACCTACACACACACACACCTGCACACACTCACACCTGCACACACACTCACACCTGCACACACTCACACCTACACACACCCACACCTGCACACACCCACACCTACACACACACACACCTGCACACACTCACACCTGCGCTCACACTCACACCTGCACACACACTCACACCTACACACACCCACACCTGCACACACTCACATCTGCACACACACTCACACCTGCACACACTCACACCTACACACACTCACACCTGCACACACACGCACACCTACACACTCACACCTGCACACTCACACCTGCACACATACTCACACCTACACACTCCCACACCTGCATGCTGTTGAGACGTGATGTTGAGAACTCTGGCCTGGCCTCCTGGTTATGGCGAAATGTCAAAGGTCAGATGTCAGATGTGCTGGAGCCCTGGATCCAGCCTGTCCAGTCACCCCAGAAGGGGAGGGAGCAGTTTCGGGGTGAGGACCACCCACCTGCACTTTCACACACACACACACACACACATACACACACACACCACCCCTCCTCGGGCTGGACCCGTTCCGACTGTGACTCAGGGCCACGCCAGTGGCTCCCTCATCGCAGGCACCTCCCGCCTCCAGAGTCAGTCCCTTTGTGAGCTGACCTCCCAGGGGCTGGAGGGGAGGCCCCATCTCCTGTCCCATGGGCCCTGCTGTGGGGCCTGCAGTCCACGGTACCGGGTGCCCTTGTGACACTGGGTCCCCGAATGATGAGGGGTCCTCCCACTGATGACAGACCCTGGCGAGCTATTTGGGGACCCTGTTCCCTGGAGGCTGGGAGACAGCGGAGGGCAGCGAGAGAGAAGTCACCATGGCAACGCCTTAGAGAAAGGAGGGCCCTCCTCTCGGCTCCATCCAATTAAGGGGCTATTTCCGGGTCCCTACTATGCGCCGGGCCGGGCTCAGCTGCGCAGGATGGGGTGGGGGGGGGAAAGCTTTCTCCACCTGACGGTCTCTGGGTCAGCAGAAGCACACGTGCCTCGTGCTCGCATACAGTAGGCCTGGCTGAGCCCTGCACACAGTGGGTGCTCCAGGCCGCTGCTGAGCTGAAGGAAACCCGCCTGCAGAGCACCTCCCCCCTCCCCGGCCCCGCACGCCCTCTCCCGCGGTGAGGGTCAGACGGATCCCCTCCCCACCCCGCACGCCCTCTCCCGCGGTGAGGGTCAGACGGACCCCCTCCCTGGCCCCGCAGGCCCCCTCCCGCGGTGAGGGTCAGACGGACCCCCTCCCCGGCCCCGCAGGCCCCCTCCAGCGGTGAGGGTCAGACGGGCCCCCTCCCCGCCCCGCACGCCCCCTCCCGCGGTGAGGGTCAGACGGGCCCCCTCCCCGGCCCCGCACGCCCTCTCCCGCGGTGAGGGTCAGACGGATCCCCTCCCCACCCCGCAAGCCCCCTCCCGCGGTGAGGGTCAGACGGGCCCCCTCCCCGGCCCCGCACGCCCTCTCCCGCAGTGAGGGTCAGACGGACCCCCTCCCCGGCCCCGCACACCCTCTCCCCAGCCCCGCACGCCCCCTCCCGCGGTGAGGGTCAGACGGACCCCCTCCCCGGCCCCGCATGCCCTCTCCCACAGTGAGGGTCAGACAGACCCCCTCCCCGGCCCCGCACGCCCCCTCCCGCGGTGAGGGTCAGACGGACCCCCTCCCCGGCCCCGCACGCCCCCTCCCGCGGTGAGGGTCAGACGGATCCCCTCCCCGGCCCCGCACGCCCCCTCCCGCGGTGAGGGTCAGACGGGCCCCCTCCCCGCCCCGCACGCCCTCTCCCCAGCCCCGCACGCCCCCTCCCGCGGTGAGGGTCAGACAGACCCCCTCCCCGGCCCCGCACGCCCCCTCCCGCGGTGAGGGTCAGACGGACCCCCTCCCCGGCCCCGCACGCCCTCTCCCACAGTGAGGGTCGGACGGACCCCCTCCCCGGCCCCGCACGCCCCCTCCCGCGGTGAGGGTCAGACGGACCCCCTCCCCGGCCCCGCACGCCCCCTCCCGCGGTGAGGGTCAGACGGACCCCCTCCCCGGCCCCGCACGCCCCCTCCCGCGGTGAGGGTCAGACGGACCCCCTCCCCGGCCCCGCACGCCCCCTCCCGCGGTGAGGGTCAGACAGACCCCCTCCCCGGCCCCGCACGCCCCCTCCCGCGGTGAGGGTCGGACGGACCCCCTCCCCGGCCCCGCACGCCCTCTCCCACAGTGAGGGTCAGACAGACCCCCTCCCCGGCCCCGCACGCCCTCTCCCGCGGTGAGGGTCGGACGGACCCCCTCCCCGCCCCGCACGCCCCCTCCCGCGGTGAGGGTCAGACGGACCCCCTCCCCGGCCCCGCACGCCCTCTCCCACAGTGAGGGTCAGACGGGCCCTCTCCCCGCCCGGGGCAGACCCTGGAAGGAGGGAGGGAGGAGGCTGTGGTGGCTCAGGCATGACCGGCCGGAGAGGACCCCACGGCTGTGCCGAGGGGAGTGCAGCCCCTTTGAGACCATCGCCGCTGGCCCAGGAGCCAGCCCCTCCGCATGGCCCCACCCCAAGGATGAGGCGCCCGTGCTCCGTGGGGACCTGCGCCCGAGGACGGGGGGGTGGAGAGGGGGACTCGGCACCAGAGGAGGCGGAGGCGGTGACCGGCCTCGGGGCCCTGCACGTGGGAGGGGGTCTGGCTGCGTGTCCCCTGCACAGGCCTGAGCCCCCGGCCGCTGAGGGGCTGAGCAGCCGGAGGAGCTGTGTCTCACGGAGAGAGGAGCTGTGCCCCGAGCCCCGGGAGCCACTCAGGCCTCCATGGCTGAGACGGGCTGAGCCCCGGCGGGGGGAGCTTCTCTGGTGGACAGGGGCAGCCTCAGGGGCCACACAGGCACGGATGTGGGCTCCTCGCGGCGAAGGAAGGGCCTGTGTGGACGCTCCGCGGTGCCTCCGGCAGGGCCCTCCTGGCCCTCTGGCTCCCTGAACGGCGAGGCCTACGGTTGGCGGGGCAGCCGGCGGGGGCAGCGATCTGCCCGGTAACGAGGGTGCAATGCGTTCGCTCAGCGAGGCGGGCCGACGCGGCCTGTGAGACCAGGTCTCCCTGAGGCCCCTCCCGCTGCCCCTCTAGGGGGCCCACCCTCCGTCTGAGGCCCTGTGAGCTGGGGCTCACGAGTGTCGGGGGACCTGGTTCTGATCCCGCCCCAATGGACCGGCAGGAATCCGACCGGAGGCCAGAGGAGCAAAGCCAATGGCAGCAAGGCCTGTGCCCGCACGTGAGCCCCGCTTCCGCTGCTCCCGCGGGGCAGGGAGCTGCCGTCCGGATGGCGAAGCATATGCCGCGGGCTCCCCAGGGCTGCGCGAGGCCCGTGACATTTCGGGGAGCGGAGGGAGGGAGGCAGGGGCATCGGGGACACAATCAGCCTCATTAACATTCTGATTGCAGCCCGGCTCCCCGCTCCTCGTTCCATCGGGAGGAAGCCGGCCCGGGGGAGGCGCCCTGCAATAACGCCGAAATAACGGCGGGGCAACACCCCCTGTGGGACAACACCCCCTGTGGGGGACAACACCCCCTGTGGGACAACACCCCTCTGTGGGGACAACACCCCCTGTGGGGGACAACACCCCTCTGGGGGGACAACACCCCCCTGGGGGGACAACACCCCTCTGGGGGGACAACACCCCCTGTGGGGGACAACACCCCTCTGGGGGGACAACACCCCCCTGTGGGGGGCAACACCCCTCTGGGGGGACAACACCCCTCTGGGGGGACAACACCCCCTGTGGGGGGCAACACCCCTCTGGGGAGACAACACCCCCTGTGGGGGACAACACCCCCTGTGGGGGGCAACACCCTTCTGGGGGGACCGCCATCGGCTCCTAGTGTGGGTAATGAGTGGACAGCCTACAGGGGAAACGTGTCAAACCTCTCTGTGCCTCAGTTTCCTCCCCCATGAAAGGTGGCATTTAATAATGCCTACTTCCTGCTCTGAGAATCAATGAGTTAGTATATCAGCATCCACATCACCATCATCACCACCATCATCATCACTCTCATCACCAATATCATCACCACCATCACTACCATCATAACCACCATTATTATCACCATAACAGCCATCATTACCAATTTCATCACCACCATCATCATCATCACCATCATCATGATGACCAACATCATCACTATCATCATAACCACCATCATTTTTACCATAGCAACCATCATCACCATCATCATCATCACCATCATCCTCATCACCAATATCATCACAACCATCAGCCATCATCACTATCATCATAACCACCATAATTATCACCACAACAACCACCATCACCCCCATCCGTGTCCCCACCATTTCCCCATGGGCCTCTCGCTTCTTGCAGGCCGAGGACAGACACAAGTGGTCACTGTCTCCCTGGGCCGACCGCCTGGCACAGAGCAGATGCTCCGTATGCCTAACCGGATGCTGACGTGGACGGGACGATGTGCTGACAAAGGGGCCGGCCGGTGGGCGCTCTGCAGGCATGATGGGTGCTGGGCCGGCCGGTGGGCGCTCGCTCTGCAGGCATGATGGGTGCGTGGACGAGGGGGAGGGGGAGTGAGCCCGAGCAGGTGCGAGCGAGGGAGCGGCCGCAGGGGGAGCAGACGGGCGGCCGAGGAGATTCCTCCCGCTCCGGCCTCCGAGGGGCCACGGTGGTGCCAGCAGCCTCCGTGTCTCCGGAGACACGGCATCCATCCCTGCGGCTGCCAGGAGCCCGGGCGGTAAACCTGGAGCCGTTAGCGGCAGGAGCGCCTCCCTCCCGGGGGCCTGTCCAGCTCCCTCCTCCGCGGGGGACACGGCTGAGGCTCTGGCCTGTGAGCGGAGAGCGTGTCCTCTGCCGGCCTCGCGCCCCCGGGGAGGCCCCGGGCAGAGCCCGAGGCTGACGGGGGAGGGTGAGCCCAGCCAGCCCGGACCCCGGCCTCGCACACGTAGGTGCTCCGGGAGGCCGGGGGCGGGGGGCGGGGCGGGGAGGACAGACGGCCCCGGAACTGCCTGGCAGCCGGCTCGGTCCCGCTGGCTCCGGCCGGCCTGAGTCACAGCGAGCGCGGCGGCCGTGGGCGTGGGCTGTGGGCCGAGGCTCCTGCCAAGCTGGCACCGCGCTGTCCTCGCCGCCCGCACAGCCGCGGCGGCTTTGGAAAATGTCAGCGTCTTATCGCGCCAGAATTTCCCTGACGTGAGGATTCGGCGGAGCCGCTGAGTAACACTCACAGTGATAATGAGGCTGCGCGCCCGCGACTCCGCTGCCTCCTCGGAGCAGCCGCCTCTCACGATGATCAATCTTCATTTTCGCACCCGCAGACGCGCCGCCGGGCACCCCGAACCCCCCACCCGGGCGCTCATGGGGGCTGAGGCCCAGCACAAGGCTCCCGTCACCCCCGTTCTCAGCAAGCACCCCACAACCCCGCCCAGTGCCACCCCCCACGCCTGCTTCCTGCTGAAGGTGGCTCCTGTGCCCTCCTGGGGAGCTCCTGCCGTGTCAGAGCCGGCGGGGCCGGCCCGTGCCCGCCTCTGGGGTCCATCGGGCTGCAGGATGGACCCCCAGGCCTCCTGGGGCCGTGCACGGAGAGCTGGGCACCTGGTCAGGGCGCTCACGTGCCCGCCTGCGTGCTGTGACCGCGGTCCGGTTCAGTGTGCGTGGGGCCAGCAGCCGCCCAGCAGGGCTGCGGGGAGGCTGGGAGGGCCCTGGCCCTGGTGCTGAGCTCCGTGGACCCCACAGGATGGGCGCCCGGGGCCGAGTGCTCCCCTCGTGGCTGGCTCCGGGAGGGCCCAGCTCCGTGGGAGGCCTCCAGGCCGGAGCGGGGGAGGGGGGGGCGAGGGGCGAGGGGGCGGCGAGAGGCAGGGCCTGAGAAAGTGGGGGAGCCAGAGCGGAGCTGAGCAGCTGGGAGGAGGGTGGAGCTTGGGGACTGGGGGCAGGGAGGGGGGCAGGGGATGGAGGAAGGAGCCAGAATCAGACTCAGGATGGAGCTGGTCAGTGCCGCCCGGCGCCCCCTCTGAGCAAGTGCGAGGGCGGACCCTGGAGGCAGCCCTGGGCACACAGCCCCTCCCGGAGCCCCAGAGCCCCCGGGGAAAACAAGTCTCCTCCCACTCCTCCCCCCTCCTTCCCCTCCTCCCCCCTCCTCCCCCTCCTTCCCCTCCTCCTCCCCCTCCTTCCCCTCCTCCTCCCTTCCTCCCCCCTCCTCCCCCTCCTCCCCCCTCCTCCCCCTCCTCCCCCCTCCTTCCCCTCCTCCCCCTCCTTCCCCTCCTCCTCCCTTCTTCTCCTCTTTCCCTTCCTCCCCCCTCCTCCCCCTCCTCCGCCCTCCTCCGCCCTTCCCCCCTCCTCCGCCCTCCCCCCCTCCTCCGCCCTCCCCCCTCCTCCGCACCAGCCCCGCGCACGTGGCTCTCGCTAAGTGATATTGCCGCGATTACACGCGTGGCAGCCATACACAGCGGTTAGCGTGGCCTAATTGGCCATAATTGTGACAAATGTGTCACTTTGGAGAACTTGACTGCGGCGGATCCCCACCCCCTTCTCCCCGCACGGCACCCCGCACACCGCACACCGCACGGGGCCTCTCCTCCACGCCTCCTCCTCCCGCCCCTGCCCCTGGCTTTGGGCCCATGCTCCTGTAAACCAGGTTCTGGCACCCGTGGGCTCCTGAGCACGCCTGCTGGGCACGGGGAGGGCCAGGCTGACTCCTGTGGGAGCATGAAGGCCTGATGGCCCGAGGAGGGAGGGTCCGAGGGACGGAGGGGGGAGGGTCCGAGGGAGGGAGGGAGGGAGGGAGGGCTGGAGGCGGAAGGCGGGAGGCCAGTCCCCACAAGATACTCTACAGTTTACACCCTCTCCTTTAGCTGTAGACCAGTGGTCAGCAAACTGCAGCTCCCGAGCCACATGCGGCTCTTTGGCCCCTTAAATGTGGCTCTTCCACAAAACACCACCTGTGGGTGCGCACGTACAGTGCGATTGAAGTCAGTTTGTGGGTCCCGTGCGCAGAAGTCAGTTTGTGGGTCCCGAAGGAGATGTTAATCGCTGTCCTGGTGATATTTGGCTCTGTGGACTAATGAGTTTGCCGACCACTGCCCTGGACGGTAAAGCTGGGTGCTGACTGAGCACCGGGAGTGAACAGGACGGGGGGTCTGAAAGAACTGACCATCCCATCATAACAGGACCCCCCTCCTCACTGCCCGTCCAGAGCGCAGAGCTTGTGCCTGGGCGTGGGCAGCCCCCTCTCCTCTCACAAGGGCCCGTTAACCATGAGAGGGAGTTCCTGGGGGCTCAGAGGTCAGGTGGGGAGTGCAGGGCCACGAGAGACCAGAGTGGTTGCCCTCAGCCCTTGTGCGGCACAGCACTATTATTATTGTGTGGTGGTTTACCATCGCCATCATCACCATCACCATCATCACCATCATCACCACCATCACCACCATCACCATCACCACCATCACCATCACCACCATCACCATCATCACCATCACCACCATCATCACCATCGTTATCATCATCACCATCATCACTATCACCATCATCACCATCATCACCACCATCACCACCATCACCATCACCACCATCACCATCACCACCATCACCATCATCACCATCACCACCATCATCACCATCGTTATCATCATCACCATCATCACCACCATCACCACCATCACCATCATCACCATCATCACCCCATCATCACCATCACACCATCATTATCATCATCACCATCATCACTATCATCACCACCATCACTATCATTACTATCATCACCATCATCACCATCACCACCATCACCACCATCACCACCATCACCACCATCACCACCATCCTCAAGCACAGCACCTCAGGGAGAGCACAGGGGAATCCCATTGCGGCTAAAAATAAGGTTTAAAAAGCCCACGTGTGGCCCCGTTTGGAACTGAGTGTCTCGGTCTGCGCAGGGCCCGGGAAGGGCGTATGCTCAGCGCGTGCTCCTCCGATGGTTTGTGCGGTGGGAGTGAGAAGCCCTGGGCCCAGGGCCTGCAGGTCCAAGCCTGGCTCACGCTGTCCAGGGTCCTGAAAGCCGCGTTCTCCAGACTCCTGGCTGGCTGCTCCGGCCTGCCCCTTCCAGGGCGGCCAAGGGAGGACACTGTGTCCGAGGGACACGGACAGGCCACTGGCAGTGCCACAGGAAGTGCCGGAGGGCGGGGCCTTCCACCCCCTTGGAGACAGCCGGGCCGACCCTCTTGCACAGAGCGGGACGGGAACCTCTGGGCTGGAAGAACGGGGTGCGGTCCCCGTGCCCGCGAGGTCCGCCGAGAAGGCTCACGCAGGCGGGCCACACCATTCCCTCCCGGAGCCCCCGTCCTCGGAAATGCCGGGGAGTGCTTCTAAAAACAGCGGGCGGCAGGCCGCGTGGGTGGCTGGCGCGTCTCATCCGCGCGGGGCCTGGCCGCGCTCCAGGCGCGGGGGGCTGTCTGAGGGGCTCAGAGGAAAGGCTGCCGGGACCCCACCGCCTCAGCCCCGAGCCAGGCCCCCCGGGCCACACCCCGAGGCCAGAAACACGCTGTGCGGTGACAAAGGGTCTGACTGGAAACCCCCACTGAAGCCCTGGGAGGGCCCCCCCCCCCCCCCGGAGAGCCCCGAAGACGGGCTGAAGAGGGGGCGACGGGCTGCGTCCGGGCTGCCTGGGCTCCTCCGCCGGCTGGGAGCTGGCGGGCTCCCCGAGGCCTCGTGGGCCCGGGCTTGCTCAGTGCACCCTCTCCTGGCAGACGTGGACTGAACACCTACTACGCGCCTGTGATGCGGTGGGGCCAGCCCCGGAGCCCCAGACGGTCTGGGGCCAGGCTCGGGCCGCGCCTGCAGGAGGCTGAGGTGACCCCCTGAGGACCCGGGAAGGGCCTGGGAGAGGGCACGGCCCCTGCACATGGTGGGGGGGTGGCGGCTGCCTGCAAACCTCCAGCTGCCTGAGCTCCTGCCTGACCACCTCAGCCCCGTTTCAGACCGATGCCCAGCCCAGCCCCATCCCGCCCCCACAAAGCCAGGGGGACCCCAAGTGGCTGCCCCTGAAGGAGTCCTGAGCCGCTGGCGAGGACCCCCCTGGGGGCTCGAGGCTGCTGACCAGGCGGCGAGCCCCCACCCACTGAGAAGGCCCGCCCGGCGGAGCGGGTCTGGGTGAGGTGTAATGAGCGGCCAGGGAAGGATAAATCCTGTCGCAGTCTCTCCTCCCCGCTGCCTGAGCTGCATGGCAATGCCAGCGGCTGCGGTACAAATAGAAGGATAGAAGGAGGCGGGCCGGGGGCCAGGCCCGCGCCGCCATGCTCCGGGGACGCCAGCGGCTCTCCTTTGTCACCTCGGGGCTGCGGGCGGGCTGTCCTGGCACCGCGCCCAGCTCCGGGAGCGGCCGGGCAGCCGCACCCACAGGTCCCCCCTTCCCGCCCTCCCCCCAAACACCTATGGATTCCTGGGCCTCCAGGAGGGGGAGCAGGGCGGGGCGCCCAGGCCCCTGGGCACGGCGGTGAGGGCCGGCGCGGAGCCGTGGTGGGCTGAGCTGACCGGAAGGACAGGGCAGCGGCGGCCGGCGGCCGGGCCGGCGTCCTCCGGGCAGCGAGGGGCAGGCGCGGAAGCAGGGAGGGCCACACGAGCAGGTGCAGGTCCTGGGGGGTGGGGGGGAGGCAGAGAAGGTTCCAGAAGGACCTTGTTATCCTGCCAGGGGACGGGAGGGAGAGCGTTTCGTGAGCACGTAGACGGACGGACGCGAGGGCAGAGACCGGCTCAGAGCGGGGCCTCTGGTGGGGGTGTCCCCCCCCAGGGACCTCCAGACCGGCTCTCGGGGTCCCCTCTGCAGCCGCTGCTCTCCCCGGGGGCTCCCCGAAGTTTCACCCTCACCCAGTCCCAGACCCAGCTGGGACCGGGTGGGCAGTGCCTCTGTCTCCCAGGCCTGAGGGTGCAGACCTCGGGCCCCCCCCCCCCCCCCACACACACACACACACACACACAGCGGCCCTTCCGCTGCGCACCAGTCACAGAAACACGTGGCGAGATAAGAAATAGCCACTCCAGCTGCCGGGACAATGGGCGCCAGCAGCCACGTGTTGTTTGGAAATTCACTTTCTGCAGAGCACCGTGAGCCGGTGTTCTTGTTCTCTCCCCAATCTATGCGCCCTTCCCCCCTTCCCCTCCCCCGGGCGAGGGGCTGCCTCCGGCTCCGGCCGGCTCTCCGGGGACATTGCTCGGGTTCTAAGCGCCAAGGGAGCTCCGAGGGCAGCCCTCACGCCCCCAGGAGCGTCCAGGGCCTCAGAGTGGACAGGGAGCACCGCCCGGGGTGGCGGGGTCCAGGCTCGGCTCTGGCTCTGCTCACGCCGGGGACAGCTGGGGCCTGGAGCCCCGAACCTTCTCCCTCCAGAGGCCCCCCCATGTGGCCTGCGCCTGACCCGGCAGGTGGCCCTGTGCCGGACTTCCTCCAGCAGCCCTGCCTGGGGCCTGGTCAGCCTGGGGCCAGCCTGCCCCTCCCCTGCCCCTGAGATGGAGCCCCAGCCGCCGGGGTCTCACCCCCGCCCCACACACACAGCAGCGGGCCTCCTTAAAGGGGGGCCGGGAGCCGCCTGGACCTAAAGGACCCCTCCGGGCTGCGGGCGGAGTGATCCAGCGCCTGTGCCCCCCGCTAGGCCTGCGCGCCTCCCTCCGGTCCCCCGGGGCAAACACCTCCGCCCACGGGGGTGTACCAGGCAGACTCACACCTCCCAGCCGCCCCCACCCCGCGAGGCGGCACCCCACCGCGGCGGGCACCCCGGCTGGGAGGGCGAGGCGGTGCCAGGCGGCCGGTGAGCGCGCCCTCGGCTGCAATTTATTTTTCGCAGCTTGGAGAGCGGAGGCCCCCCGGGTCCCGCCGCAGTCACAGCCCGGCCCGTGCGCCCAGCCGGGCTTGTGCCCAGGAGGCTTGTGCTATGGGAGGGAGGACGGCGCTTCGGGGGGATGGGGAAGAGAGAGTCCCGTAAAGGAGGCTCCGCTGGGACCCGCCGGGTGAGGATGCGCATCTAACGGGCGTTCTCCCCTGGTCCTGACGCCTCCGTCCGGGCCTCCCGCCGGCGGCGATGCTCGGTACCTGCGGGTGTCTGCCCCCGCTCAGCACACATTATTGTTAATGGCTGCGATATTCTCTCAACTGGAGGCCGCCGTTTCCTTAAACGTCCCCCTGTTCGAGCACTTCGGTTGTTTCTAATTATTTTGCTAAAAATACACACTTTTTGTGTTTAGGATCACTTCCTCAGGGTGGAGGCCTGGCGATTAAACCGTGGGCACGTGGCTCGCGCTGCCAGCTGCCCGTCCCGGGGGCCCCGCTGGCCCGCACACGGCGCCCACCGGACCCGCGGCTCCCGGTGCCGCTCCCCTTATGGGCGAGCTGGGCGCTGTGGCTAACGCGCGCTCCCTTCACGGCCGGGGGCGGGCTTTGCCGGCTCCTCTCTGGCCATATTGGGGCTTCCTGCCGACGAGGGGGGGGGGGGGGAACGAAGCAGCACGTGGGGTGGCCAGTCATCCGTCTGAGGTTATGCATGGAACCTGCTCCTTTTTTTTTTTTAATTGAATTTTTTTGATTTTTTATTAAGGTATTATATGTGTACATACCTTACAATCCCCCCCCCACTCCAATACATGCCCTCCCTCCCCAGAGTTTTGCGTCCACTGGTTATGCTTATATGCATGCAGACAAGTCCTTCGGTTGGTCTCTTATCTCCCCCAGGTCTCCCTCCACTCCCCGCTGCAGTGTGACAGTCTGTTTCTCTACTGTCCTGTTCCTTTTTTGGCCTCCAGTCCCCAGTCAGGGCGCCGGGGGCCCTTCTCCTGATTTGCCCATGGATTGCGGGGTTTCCCCCTTTCCTGGGCAGGGCAGCCTCCTTCCTTCCCTTGCGAGCCTGCCCGGCACTGAGGCTCATCAGAGAGACAAAGCCACAGCCTCCCTCCCGAGGGAGCGAATGAACCAAAGACGCTGGAGAACGAAGCAGAGCCAGAGGCCCGGTGCCTGGGACAGACGGACAGCTGCCGCAGGGAGGGCGGAGGGACGGGATGAAGGGGGTGAAGAGAGGAGCCTACGAACACACTGCTGCCCTGACCGGTGTGGCTCAGTAGATAGAGCGTCGGCCTGCAGACTGAAGGGTCCCGGGTTCGATTCCAGTTAAGGGCATGTACCTTGGTTGCAGGCACATCCCCAGTGGGGGGTGTGCAGGAGGCAGCTGATGGATGTTTCTCTCTCACTGATGTTTCTAACTCTGTCCCTCTCCCCCCTCGCCTCCCCCTCCCTGACTCCGGCGGGTCGGGAGGTGCGATGGCTGGAGCGGAGCACCCATTTCTGCTCAGGAAGCGGCTTTGGGAGCCGCAGCCGCCCTGGGCAGCCCACCGGCCGCCCGGAGCGCTCGGAGGGACACAGGCCTGTGATCTGCGTCAGCAGCGCTGCCTTCTCCGCCGGGCCCCGGGCTTTGGGAAAGGGAGAGACCGGCCTCTGGTGTCCGGGCCGCGGCTCTCTCGAGCCCCTGTGACCTGCCGGCACTCTGTCTGAGGCTCCAGGTGAGACGGGGTTTGTGAGGCTCTTACGTAGTCCCCACGCGGAGCCGGAGGATCAAGCAGGATAAAATGTGCAAACAGTTCCCGCGGCACTCGGTCCGTGGCAGGCGCTCCACGGTGAACCGGCCCGGCCCCGGCCCGTGTGGCCCAGTGGTTGGAGCGTCGGCCCATGCACAGACTTGTGGGGTCACTCCCTGCCCCTCATCGGGGTGCGTGCGAAAAGCAGCCAGTCAGTGTCTCTCTCTCCATCGGTGTGAGAACAACAGCCATTGCTGGCCCAGCGCCCGGAGCCTTACCGTGCGGTGGGCCCCGGTCCACGCAGGGCAGACCCGTGTCCGCACCCTCCCAGCAGCCACAGGGCGGGGTAACGGCTCCTGTTACAGAGACTAGCGCCGGCGTGCGGAGGTCACGGGGTCGGGCGGAGCAGGCCCAGCCCGGCGTGGTGCCCGGGCTCCTCGGACACCTGGGGACTCGGTGTTTTGGAGCCGTCTGCGGCCCCTCTGCCTGGCGGTCTCTCTCACACCCTCCGGGAGCTTCTCGCCGGAGCCGGGGAGCCGCTGAGCTCCAGCCATCACCTGTGAGTCCCCGGGGTGGCGCTCCGGTCCCCGAGAAGCTGTCAGACAGGCGGGCGGGATGGGGGAAGGAGGAGGTGCACAGGGGGTGGGCCCGGCCGGCTTCCCGGGGGCGGTGAGGTTGGGCTCTCCGGCCTGCTGAGGAGTGGGCTGCAGGCGGCTGGGACTCCACGTCCTTCCGGCCTCCGGTCCCGGCTTCCCCGGAGGCCCCCACTCCCTGGGCCGCGGGCCGCGGGCGGAGGGCGGGCGGGGCCCCAGCATTGCACTGCTAACCCGGCTGCGGCTCCTGCGGGTCGTTAGGCACTAAGAGGGCGTGAAAGTGACTTACGAGCTGGAATCAGGTGTCGGGGCATAAACACGCCAGGCCGTGATGGATGTGCCAGGGAAGTGGCTGTTATAATTGCTGTGTTTTATTAAGTCTTAAAGCTCCTGTTACGCCAATGGGTGTTGCGAGCATGTTGGACCGGCCTCCCGGCTCCCCGCCCCCCCCTCCCCGGCCTCCTCCCGGCTCGGGCCCAGCCTCCGGCCTCCTCCCAGCTCCACCCCCCCCAGCCTCCTCCCGGTTCGGGCCGGCTCCCTCCAGCGTGTCTGACAGCCGGCTCCCAGGGTCCGAGGAGCCGGAGGAGGCGGGGGCCGGTCACATGTCAGTCCCGCTCCCAAGAATGGACGGGACCCGCTGGTGTCCCAGGCCCTGACGTGGGCGAGGTGGGGGGGGGGGTCTGCTCCCCGCTGCACTCCGGGCACAGCTCTGCGGCCGCAGTGCCTGCCTGCCCGGTGCCCAGTGGGCTGCGTGGGCATCAGGAGGCGAGTGCCGGGGCCGCCGGAAACGGAGGGCTCCCGCTGGGGCCGGGTGCCCCGGGGCCTGGCATGCACGGGCGCTCATTGGCAGCTCTGCGTCCGGAGCCCAGGAGCCAGCTGGCTGGACTGGGGGGCACCGGGCGGAGCAGTGGGCGGGGCCGGAGCGGGCGGCGGGGCTCTGAGTGACAGCTCAGAGGCCCTGGTTTCGGGCGGGGCGGTGGCTAAGGGTTCTCGGGCGCTGCTCAGGGAAGGGAAGGTCCTCACTGTCCCCTTTCACACCTGCTGGGTCGGCTCGGGGACTAAAGGGTCCGGGTCCCATTGGGGTCAGTGGCGCGACCCGGTGCAGCCTGGATCCCGGCCCTGGTCTGGGCCTTTGCAGGAGGCCACCAATGGGCGTGCCTCTCTCATCGATGCTTCTCTCCCCCCAGCCCCTCCCTTACAGTCTCTCTAAATCATTGGAAAAGCAGCCCTAGGTGAAGATTAGCAAAGAAGGAGAGGAGGGGGGGGGAGGAAGGGGAGGAGGAGGAGGGAGAGGGGATGAGGAGGAGGGGGGGATGGGGAGGAGGAGGGGGAGGAAGAGGAGGGGGATGAGGAGGAGGGGGGGATGGGGAGGAGGAGGGGGAGGAAGAGGAGGGGGAGGAAGGGGAGGGAGAGGGGAAGAAGAGGAGGGGGGGCACAGCGGGCACCTCGCTCTGACTCCAGCCCCAGATGGGAGGCAGGGAGAAGGTCTCTTTTGGAAAATGGCAGGAGCCGCAGGAAGGGCCACCAAGCCCGTCAGGAGGAAGGGTGCTGTCCACGGCGCCCAGACCACGAAGCTCAGGCCCCGGGGACCCAGCTCCGAGGCCACGGGCCCTCCCGCGTGGCTGCTGCCGGCTCCCCCCCTCCCCCCCCCCGTGTCCGCCGCCTGCCGCTCCTCGCTCTCCTCTCTCACACGCCCACGCCCCTCCTCCCACCCCCTCCCGCTCCCGCACCCTTTCTCTCCCTCCCTCCCCTCGGCTCACGTCAAAACAATAAACGTTTATTTTGATATAATTAGACTCAGCAAGTTGCAAAAATAGTACAGAGGCGTCCTACGCACCCGCCACCAGCCGGCCCGTGCCACAGCCACGGCCACGGCCACAGCCACGGCCACGGCCACAGCCACGGCCACGGGCACGGCCACGGCCACAGTCATAGCCAGGCCCATGACGGGGCAACCTGCAGACACGGGTCCCACACCACACAGCACGAACCACACAACACTGTGAACGCGTGCATACAAATGTATACATGCATGTGCACGCATGTGTTGTGTGTTTGAGTGTGCTTTATGTGCATATGTGTATACACATGTCTTGTGTGTTTGTGTATGCACATATGTGTATGTGTGCCTTGTGTGGTTTCCCGCTGGGCCCCAGCAGGACAGTGAGGCCCCACACACTCGGCTGAGGGGCGCCCGGGGGGACAGGGAGCGGAGAGGCAGGATGCCGGGGACCCGTCCACACGTGGCACCCTGGTCCCAGGAGGGGGGGGGGCGCCCCAACAATGAGCAAAGGCCTTACATGAGCCAGGAGCCGGTCCCGCGTCAGAGCCCGTGTCCGCGGGGAAGGGTGGGGAGGCGGAGCCACAGGGAGCGGCGGAGGCGGGGCCCCGGGGGCCTGGACACCCCCCCCCCCGCCCCCCGGCTGAGGGTGGTAAGGGAGCGGCTGTCCTGGCCCCGAGCAGATACAGCCGCCCGCCCAGCCCGCGCCCCGAGAGGGTCTGTCCGCGCAGCCAGGCTCGGGTTCGGGCGGCGGTGCGGGGACAACCCCAGACCCACGAGGTGCTGGGGTCCTGCCATCGGAAGAGGCTTTTCTCTGGGGAGCAGCTGCCGGGTGGATGGAGACGGATGGGGTGGGGGCGGGGGCGGGGGCTCACCACTTCCTCGGGGGTGACACCAGTGCGGCCCCCACGCCCCTCAGGTGACCTGCCCGGGGCGCCTCCCGCAGGCAGTCCTGCTGAACCTCAGGCAGCTCCGGCCTGTCCCCGCTGTGGGAGGGCGGTGGCCTCGGAGGGGCTCTGAAGACGCTGTGCAGGACAGCTGAGCCCTGGGGCAGGAGAGAGCTCCGGGAGGGGGCGGTCAGAGCCCTCCCTCCACCCCGGCCTCGGCGCTGCTGGGGGGACGGGGCGGGGAGCAGAGAGGTCACCACCGAGGCCCTCCGAGCAGAGCCGAGCAGGGGCTCCTGGGGAAGGAGACACAGCGCCCCGCAGCCCAGGCACAGGGATCGGGGTCAGTGCCCGGAGCGGCTGCACCGCGCCCCCTCGGGTCCCGGACCCGGCGCCGTGCACGCGGCTGGCGCCAGGCCTGTTTGCTCCACACGCGCCTGTCAGACCCGCTCCGCGCCCGGCCTCCCCGCACGGCCTCCTCGGCTCCGTTTGGCACAGGAACCACTAATTCCTAATTTAACGGCGTGCAGCCGCCCGCTCACCAGGCGCGCGCTCAGATGGTGTTTGGGAATCGGCTCTGCGGCTCTGGCCCACGCCGCACGTGGCCGCCAGCAGGCCTGGCTCCCGGGCCCCCCCATGTGAGCGCACGGCGCCGCCCGCTGGCGGACGGGGTGTCTGGCGGCTCCGGAGCTGGCAGGTGGGACCGAGCTGGGGAACGGGGCGGCTGGCACAGGGCAGGGAGGACTCGGGCGTGCGGGCAGTGCCCTGGGGAGCTGGGGCAGGTGACGGCGGCCAGCCCTGATGCCAGGGAAGGTCCTGACGCCCCCGCCCCCATCAGGGCACCTGTCCAGCGCTTCCGAGACACCGGCGTGGTGATGCGGGTGCCGCCCAGCCCATCTCGCTCCCACCACACGGGCACCACGCACCCGCCCTGGGGCCTGGGGCCTGCCCTGGCCACCGCCTCCGGCACCGGCACTCCACGTGGTCCACAAGTTCACGGCCAGCGTGGCACTATTTCCTTTGTGTAAAGGTCACCCAGACCTTCACTGTCCAGTGGCCCAAGTTCAAGACCGGAGCTCGGGCTGTGAGGCTGTGGTGCTAAGGCCTCCGCTGTCTCTGCTTCCCTGTGGACACTAAGGCCTTTTTTAAACACACACGAGCGCCCGATTCTGAGCATCTCTGAACACAGAACCATCTGGCCACTCCATATATATATATATATATTAGAGGCCTGGTGCGTGGGTGGGGTCCGGCCAGCCTGGCCAGGGAGAGACCTGGGCAGTTGGCCGGCCTGCCTGCTGGTCGAACTCCTGGTCCAGGGGACAATTTACATATTAGCCTTTTATTATATAGAACGTACACCGAGTGGCCAGATTATTATGCGTTCAGAGATCATCATCATCTGGCCATTCAGGGTATGTCTTTACTGATTTCAGAGAGGGGAAGAGAGATAGAAACATCAATGAGGATCATGGATCGGCTCCCTCCTGCACACCCCACACTGGGGATGGAGCCCGCAACCCAGGCCTGTGCCCCGATGGGAACTGAACTGTGACCTCCTGGGTCATAGGTCAATGCTCGGCCACGGAGCCCCGCCGGCCGGGCCTCACTGATCCCTTCCTCTCGGGTTGTCACGAGGAGGTGAGGTCGCCGGCTTACAGCAGCTTCGCCCAAACGAGCTCCTGTGAGTGCTTTTCCAGCTCCTTCTCCGGAGGGAGGCTCCCGCACCCACACAGCGGGACGCGCCGCGCGGGGCCAGGACGCGGGCTGGAGCGAGCCGGTCGGCGTGGGCGGCCCGGCGGGCGGCCCGAGCGCAGTCCAGTGGTCGCGGGCGGAGCGGGTGTGCTGACCGGAGCGGGTGTGCTGACCGGAGCGGGTGTGCTGACCGGAGCAGGTGTGCTGACCGGAGTGGGTGTGCTGACCGGAGCGGGTGTGCTGACCGGAGCGGGTGTGCTGACCGGAGCGGGTGTGCTGACGGGAGCGGGTGTGCTGACCGGAGCGGCTCCTGGGCCAGGACCGGTGAACTCTAACAGCCGAACGGGGACGATTGAAATGAACGGGGAGTTAGCCTCCGGGCGCCCGAGAAAAACCGAATGGACGGAATGAGTCCAATAGAACGGGATTGAGAGTAAATTGGCCGGATCTGACTAAAATTGAGGAGTCGGTATGAACGTGGGGCCGGGGCGGAGGTGAGAGGAGCAGAGCAGCAGGGCGGGGGGGGGGGGGGGGGGGGGAGTGACAGGGGGGGGGGAGTGACAGGGTTTCCGGTTGATGTGGGGTTTCTGGGACTGTGACTTGGAGGTTCTGGGAACATTCCTGAAGCTCCTGCTGTATGCAGGGGCTGGGCTGGGGCCTCGAACCCCAGGCCTGCCCCCTGGGTGGTGCTGGGGGCTGGGGTCACCCCAGACAGGCCAGGAGGAGCCTCCAGGAGCCTGAGCCTGGGAGGGGACTCGGACCATGAGGTCTGGAGGAAGGTGGCCTTGGGGCCAGGCCAGGGCCACGCCTTGGCCACGGGGATGGGAGCCGGGAAAGCGGCGGGCCTTGGGCTCCGTGTCGTTCTGGCCCTCAGTGTTCCTGTCTGTAAAATGAGCGCAAGGGGCAAGAGTAGCTCCTGGAGGAGGGTGTGAAGCACATGGGGAAGCCAGGGTTTATTTTCTCTACCAGCAGCCCCTCCCCAGCGCCCCCTCCCACTTGGCTCTTCCCCTTCAGCTCCCCAAGATGCGGGGTTTCCAAAGCAGTTCTCAGGGGCCTTTGGCCACCTTCCCCCCCCCGCCCCCCCCGGAAGCTGGTCCTTGGGCTCTACTGACCCCCTTCCCTGCTTGGCCGCTGTCAGCGCCTGCCCCTCCCCGGGATCCTGAACGGAAGTCGCTCACTGAGTCTTCTCCTCCCCCTGCCGTCCTCCTCCTCCTCCAGGCTCAGCAACCCCCGCCTCCTCCGGGAAGGCCTCCAGGACTCTCCCCACCTCGGGCCCGGCTCTCTTCATCTCCCACCCGGAGCCGAGCGGGCAGGGAGGTGACCGGCCCGTCCATCCCCGGTGTCCACCCCGGGCTTTGTGTCAGGGCCGCGTTGTTCTTGGTTTGCGTTTGAAGTTCTCCCAGGACTCTGAGACTCTGAGACAACCCACTGTGGGTGCCACACACACACACACACACACACACACACACGGGCAGCCCTGGGCACAAGGGCATTTTGCATTTTGGCATCGCTGTTATTTTCTGTTATTTTCCCCAACTTGTCAAGGTCAAGGATTTCCCTTCAATTTGCCTAAGAATGCGTGGCCTTGGTTTCCCGTTTCTAACAAGCACTCCGCACGTGCGCGGCCGCACACGCCCCTCCTGCCGCCCCTGCTCCCCCTCCCCCCCCCTCCGCTCCCGGCTCCTGGCCTCGCCTGTCGGTTCTGGTTTTCTGGTTTGCGGCCAGTGGGGGTGACGGTACCGCCCGCCCCGGTGCCGCGGGTTAAGCGAGATGGTGAACAGCGCTGCCCTCTCCCAGCCTGCGGCCCCGCATAGCAACCGCTCCGAGGCTGCTGTTGCTACGATTCTGATAATAATAACAACAACAATAGACCAAATACCAACAGATCCACCACCCATTTCTCTCGGCTAAGACACACCCTTAACATTGGAAAATCCTCGGAAAACGGGGAGAAACACCAGACATTAAATCATCCCGCGTCCCAGTATCCTCCTCCTCGGCCCCCGCACGGCCCTCCCGGCTTTAATAACCGTCTCCCTCCCGCATCGGCTGAGCTGCCGCCGGCCGTCCTGCCTTGGCAGGCAGCCGTCTGAGCTCTTTATTTAACAAAGGAGCCGGCCGCCGTCGGCCACGCTCGCTGCCAGGCTTGCTCCCGGCTGGCGTTATTCCTGCTTTTTATTTGCGGTTTAATTTTGACACGCAGGAGCGGTTTCCATTTTTATTCTGTCAAATCTGCCCGTGTTCCCTCCCCGGTTCCCGTATTAGCTCTAAACTTAGGGAACCTTCCTTCCCCCGGAGCGCGAGAATATTAAATTTTACGTAATTCTCGCTTTTCGGGGTCTTGATTTTTTAAAAAATATGCGTATTGCTTATCCCGCAGGAACCCAGTCCTAAGCCCCGCCCCCAGCCTCCGGGAGGAGGGGCTGGGGCTCCCACGCCCCCACCCCCATGTGCGGCGTGCACGCTCCCCGAGCCCGGCTGGCCAGCGTCTCAGGACCAGCGGCGGGGGGACCCCACGGGCTGCCGATTATACCTCCCGAGGAGCAAATGGGCTGAAATCACCAAAATGCTCCAAAGTGAGCCCCGGAGAAAATGACCTCAAAATGCGCCATTTCCTGCTAATGTGGCTGCTCTGAGCAGCCCTCAGCTCGCCTGTGTGCTGGGCCTCTAGGCCTTCCCACGTGCGTCCCTCTGTCCCTCTGTCCCTCCGCCCCCTGTCCCTCCGCCCCTGTCCCTCCGCCCCTGTCCCTCTGTCCCCTGTCCCTCTGTCCTTCTGCCCCTGTCCCTCCGCCCCCTGTCCCTCTGCCCCCCTATCCCCCTGTCCCTCCATCCCTCCGCCGCTGTCCCTCGGCCCCCTGTCCCTCCATCCCTCCGCCCCCTGTCCCTCTGTCCTTCTGTCCCTCTGTTCCAGGGTCCTTCAAGCCCTCTTCTGCCCGAGGCCATCAGAGCCTCTCCCCCGCCATCCCCATCACTCCCAGCCCCACCCCAGCTCTGACCATCTTCCGGAGGCTGGGGCAGCTTCGGGCGGCTTCCCGGTCCACGCCAGCCCTGCTGCCGCGCTGCCCATGGATACACAGAGGCACCAAGGACATGGCAGCCTCCACGGTCACCAGGGCGTGCGTGGGGCCTGGAGACAGGCCCAGCTCCGCCCGTCCTCCACGTGTGATGTCCCTGGCGCCGATCAGCCCCCAGCACAGGGGCCTTTGCCGGCTGGGCACACTGCCCACTCGTCTGTCCACCTTCCGGTGCTTTCTCCGATTCTCAGAAAGGCCCGCCGCCCGCCCTGCCTGAGGCCGGCGCCACCCTCTGAGCCGCACTTCCCGAGCTCGTCCCTGCGAACGCCCAGCCCGCGGCCTCAGGGAGCCTCAGACACGGGCCAATAGGCTCCCTCCTTCGCGGAGAGCCACGGGCACCGCAGACCGCCGCCTCCCGCGTGGAGCACAGAAGCACCGTTTAACATAAAAACAGCGTTCTGTGTTATTAAAGCAATAAGCACTGATTGCACACAGGACACAGAGCGAAAACGGAGGCCATACCTGGAGGAATGAGGAACCGGAGGAAAATTACGGACGGCTCGTCCCCGGAGCCGCTGAGCTGGTGTGAACGGGTTTACGCTTCTGTGTTCTCCTCCGGGGAGCGAGGGGGCTGCGGGGGGGGAGGGGAGGACCACAAAGAGCCCACAGCCGCCGGCCTGAGGCCTGCGGCCACCTCTGCAGGCCACTCCCCCGGGGACACCCCCAGCCCACCCCCCACCCCCCGGCCATAAACTCGGATCCGGCCGTCCCGCCGTGGCAGCCCTCGGCGTCTGTGGCCCGTGTGCCCAGGGGCTGTGGCCGTCCTGCCGCCGCTGCTGTGTCCGTCCTCAGCTCTGCACACTCAGAGGCTGAGCTGACTGAGCCCGCCACCTGCCACCCGCTGCCCAGGGCCCGGCTCAGAAGGACCCGGGCAGGGGGTGGGGGGTGCTGCTTCAGGACGAAGACCGGCCGCGCAGCCTGACCTGCTGACCCCTCTCCCACCTGCCTCGGTTTTCCCGTCTGTGAGATGGGTAGATTCGACAGGAGCCAACCGTGATGGCTGATTCCTTAATGCCGCCTGGAAGGAGAACAACTGGACTCCGGCACCCAGAGGATGCACCCCAGCCTCAGGGCAGCGGACACTGGGGTGCAGGGCTCTGAGAACGCGCGGACACGGCCAGGAGAGGCCTGGTGGCCGCTCGGGCCTGGCGAGCCCAGGGAGGGCCAGCAGCGGCGAGGCCCCGGCCGTGCCCAGGCTGGTTCTCTCCAGGCGCGGTCCCAGCCCTGGGGGCAGCCGGCCCAGCCCCCAGCCCCCAGCCCCGCGCAGGTGCTGCCGGAGGGAAGCTGCTTGCTATTCCGTCCCCGGCCCCTGGCAGCTGGCGGGGCGCGGGGCGGGCTGCCCTAATTGCTCTAATGGCGGTAATCAGGCGCAATGGGCTGTTTGCACACACACGGAGCGGCAGGTGTAGAAGGCACGGCCCGGGCTCCGGGCGCGAGAAGCGGCCCCGCCCGGGAAGCCAGGTGTCCACACGGCCGTCCGCGGAGCGGTCCCGGATCCGGTCCCCAGCGGACAGCTGCACCGCGGGGCCTCCCGGCCGCCCAGGGAGGGGCCTGGAGAAGGGACAGCTGCACCGCGGGGCCCCCGGCCGCTCAGGCAGGGGCCTGGAGAAGGGACAGCCGCCGCCTGCACCCGGGGACCCCTCACCACAGAGCGCAGCTCCCGCCTCCCGTTCCTGCTGGGACCCGGTGGGGCCCGCACCCTCAGACCTCCGGCCGCTCCTGCGGGGCCCGAGCCCAGGCCAGGTCCGAGCCAGCACGGGGACCCCCCACCCCTCACCCCCCCAGTGCCCCACCCCGGAGCCAGCACCCTGTGGCAGGCCCCTGGGCCCCTGGGCGGTGTGGCCGGGCGGGCTGGGAGCCGGCAGCAGCACAGACCGAGGACCTGCAGACGGACTCGGGGACCAAGAAGAGGAGGAAAAAGACAGAAAATCTAAGGACTGGCCAACTAATGACACCGATCAAATTCCTGATTCATTCATGACGACGGGGCGGGGGCAGGGGCCCCAGAGGGTGCAAGAGAACCAACTCCTTTTTAAAATGTATTTTTATTGCGTTCAGAGAAAGGAGAGGGAGAGGGAGAGAAACATCCCTCATGAGAGGCTCATGGGTTGGCCGGCTCCTACACACCCCCTCCTGGGGTTCGAGCCCACAACCCAGGACACATGCCTCACCGGGAATCGCACTGGTGACTGGTTGGTCGATGGGTAGACACCGAACCACGGAGCACACTGGCCAGGCTGGAAGCAATTTTGATTAAAATTATGAAAAACCCTTTGTGACTGCATCCGGGGACCCAGACCCTGGCAGCACGCTGGGCCGAGGGCGCTCTCCCCCGGGCGAGGGGCAGTGAGGGGCAGCCTCCTGTGCTGTGTGCGGGTGAGAGACGAGGCGCCCGCGTGGGTGCCGTGGACATAGCCTCATTCACAGCCGTGAGCGAGCAAGGCGGAGACCGGTGCCTCTGGTCCCCGTCTGTGCTGTAGGAAAAGGACGGAGCGGGCCTGGTGCTGCTCCTGACAGGAGAGGGATGGGGAAAGCCACCGAGCAGGGTGTCACGGTATGACACGGTGTGACATGGTGTGGCACGGTGTGACACGGTATGACACGGTGTGACACGGTGTGGCACGGTGTGACACGGTATTACACGGTGTGACACGGTGTGACACGGTATGACACGGTGTGACACGGTGTGACACGGGTGTGACGGGGCGTCTGGAAGCAGCGAGGGATGGACATGGGGAGGCCCGCCTTCAGTGAGGTCATCTTTGAGGAGAAGGACGCAGTGGCCATGTGGCCTGAGCTCATGACCTGGGTCCTGGTCACCCCCATGCTGGCACTGCCAAGGGGACCAGGTCCAGTGCCGCCACCACAGACGGTGCCTCCAGGGACCGGAGCCGCGGGACCCAGCTGGCGGGCGGGCGGCCAGGTGTGGCCCTGGGGTCCCGCCCTCCTCCTGCCGCCCCCACAGACCATCCATGCCCCCTACCCACCGTCCCTCCACCCCCCCACGTGGGAGCCTGCTGCTTACCATCCCTCTCAGCTCGTCAATCCACACAGATCACGGCAAGCACACGTGTTGCCTCCGTGGTCCCCAAACAGGCACCGTGCTGCAGGGTGACCTTCAGACGGGAAGGAGGAGGGACAAACAAGCGGAAAACAGGATTTTCTATGCCGGAGAGAGGCCATGTGGAAATCCACGGCCCACATTCTGTGCCCCCGGCCGCAGCCCAGCCCCCGCTCACCTGCCCGCCCCGGGCCCGGACAGAGGCGGAGGGACCAGTCCAGAGCTCACCTGCCCGCCCCGGGCCCGGACAGAGGCGGAGGGCCCAGTCCAGAGCTCACCTGCCCGCCCCGGGCCCGGACAGAGGCGGAGGGCCCAGTCCAGAGCTCACCTGCCCGCCCCGGGCCCGGACAGAGGCGGAGGGCCCAGTCCAGAGCTCACCTGCCCGCCCCGGGCCCGGACAGAGGCGGAGGGCCCAGTCCAGAGCTCACCTGCCCGCCCCGGGCCCGGACAGAGGCGGAGGGCCCAGTCCAGAGCTCACCTGCCCGCCCCGGGCCCGGACAGAGGCGGAGGGCCCAGTCCAGAGCTCACCTGCCCGCCCCGGGCCCGGACAGAGGCGGAGGGCCCAGGCGGCCGGAGCGCTGGCCTCGGGAACGCTGTCTCCGCAGGTGGAACTGGGGCCGTGGCGTCCTCCGGCTCCTCCCTGCCCTGCGATGGCCGTGACCGTGGTGCGCCATCGGGACCCGAGCTCAGAGACCCACGGACTTGCCACAGGGCAGAGCTGGGCCGGCGTCCACTCCCCTGCGCCCCCGGCCTCGCTCTCAGGTCAGAGCATCTGTGTCCTGTTGTCCCCCCCTTCCTGCTCCCATCCCCACGGCTCCAGGCCACGGGTGGGGTCGGCCGGCTGCTGGGAGGGGGGCCAGCAGGGGACACCCCAAACTGGGAGCTCACCTCCAGGAGAGCTCACTTCCGGGCACCGTCTCTCTGATCGTCACGGGGGGTCCTGTGTCCCCGGTCCCCTGGCCTCCTGCTCGCCCGGAGGGCCTGGCCTGGGCTGTGCCCAGCATGCTGCCAGGAATTCAGCTTCACCGGATTTGGGGTTTGTTTAGTCCTCACACGCTGATTAGAGCGAGGAAGACAGATAAATACCGGAAAGACAGAGAACTACTGATGTGAGAGAAACATCGAATGGTTGCCTCCTGCATCAGCCCCGCCGAGGGCCTGAGCTAGGGAGGAGCCTGCGCACATGCCCTTGACCGGAATCGAACCCAGGACCCTGCAATCTGCAGGCCGACGCTCTACCCACGGAGCCCAGCCGGCCGGGGCAGGAGTCCAAGGTGGGTTCTGGAGGGTCTGAGGCTGGTGCTGACACAGGCACTTCCTGTCCTCCCCAGACCCAGAGCTCAGGTGCGGCAGCCACGGCAGCCCCTCTGCCCTCGTCCTCCCGCTGACCCCGCTCTGCTCTCCCTCATCCTTCTGCCCTCGTCCTCCCGCTGAACCCGCTCTGCTCTCCCCGGGGCTCCCTCCAGCCGGCCTCCGGCCTCTCAGCTTCTCCGCTGCCGCCCAGCCCGCCTCCAGCTCCGGTGATGGCCCTCCACGCCCTGCCCGAGCACCAGAGCGTCTCCGCGCAGCGGCGAGCAGCCTCTCAGGGATTTTCTCTGATTGAACCCCACCAGCTGGAGCAGAGTGAGAGGCACTCAGATCCCTGAGCTGGGCACCAGGCCTACTGGCCAAAACCCACCCTGCTGGCCCCAGCACCCACCCTGCTGGCCCCAGCACCCACCCTACTGGCCCCGGCAAAGCCGCAGGCCGCCTTCCACGTGGGCATCATTGCCCCACGGCCAGGTGAGGAAGGTTAAGTTGTGGAGGCGCACAGCCTCCTGGGTGAGGAGCCCTCAGTGCTCAGAGGGAGCCCCCGTTCGGTCGAAGCCCCTCCGTCCACAGCACTTCATGCGATGCTGACCTGGCGCCCCCTTCCCGGCCCAGGCGGCCTCTGGGCCCCACCCTCCCACCAAGAGGAACGTGGAGGCCTGAGCCCAGGTTCCCTGAATCCAGGTTCCCGTCCTTCTCACGCTCGCCCTCCCTCTGGCCTCAGTTTCCCCCTCTGTAATATGGGCTGTTAGACTCACCCTGCAGAGGGCCAAGGTGGGTCACACATGCTCGGTGCCTGGACGGACACGTGGGCTCTGCCCTCTGATTCCAGCTCTGGCCTCCCCAGGCCCCTCTTCTGAAAGCAGTGACTGCCTTTGGGCGGGGCCTGGGAGAGGGCGGGGCCTGAGGGGGAGGGCGGGGCCTGGGGAGGAGGGGGGCCTGAGGAGAGGGCGGGGCCTGGGGAGGAGGGTGGGGCCTGGGGAGAAAGGTGGGGCCTGGGGAGGAAGGAGGGATCTGGGGAGGAGGGAGGAGCCTAGAGAGGAAGGAGGGGCCTGGGGAGGAGGAGCCTAAGGAGGAGGGCGGGGCCAGGGAGGATGGGGGGGTCCTGGAGAGGAGGGAGGGGTCTGGGGAGGAGGGAGGGGCCTAGGGAGGAGGGAGGAGGGGGCGGGGAGGAGGGAGGAAGAGCCTGGGGAGGAGGAAGGAGAGGCCTGGGAGGAAGGCAGGACCTGGGAGTAGGGCGGGGCCTGAGGAGGGGGCAGATGGGGAGGAGGGGCAGGCCTGGTTGAAAGTCCCGCCAGGCTGTCTGTCCCTGCAGCACAGACCTGCGGTGAGGCCCACAGGCAGGCTGCGGCGGGGAGATAAGGAAGGCGCCGTCAGCACAGCTGGGAGCTGGAGTTTTCATCTCTTTCTTCTTTTCTTCTCTTTTTGGGGGAGGGCGGGGGGCTTCCTCCTTCAGCCGGGGCGTTTTCAAGCTTCGAAGTGACGCTGTAATCGGACCGGGGACAGCAGCAGGAGGCAGATTTACTCGTGGAAAATGGGAAGTTTTTTTTTTTTTTTTAATTAGGAGCAGAGGGGGAGGGGGACTTATTCCAGAAGCAGCATCTCATCTCCGGGTTGGGAATGGCAGGGCCCAGTCCCCTGAGCCAGACATTCAGAGTGGAGGCAGGCCCTGCCTTCAGACCTGCCAGGCCTCCGGCAGCGCGGACAGGCCATAGTCTCTCTAGGTCCAGGCTGTGGGGCCTGCTGGCCCCTTTTCTGTGATTCCAGGAGGGACCCTCAGAGCCAGGACCGTGGGCATGCCGGTCGGTGCCGCCCTCACTGCACCCGAGGCTGGCTGGGTGCCAGGCTGCGGGCACAGGACAGCGTGGAGCCTGCCCGCCGGTCCATCTGCACCCCTGGGCTCAGATCAGCCCCCAACCCAGGCAGCCCTGAGCCACCCAGGTCTGGACGGCAGGAGGGCAGCGGCCTCAGGCTCTGCCCTCGGGCTGGGAGGCCGCTCCTCCCTGGGCCTCTGAGCCTCCCTGGCAGAGACCTCCTGTCCCTGAGGCCCCGCTCTGCCCCCAGCCAGTCCCAGCGCCTCCTCCCAGTGCCCAGGAGCGTGGGGGGGGGGGGCGGCGGGGCTCGGCCACTGCCCTTCAGAGAGTGTGCCAGGCCTCGCCCAGAGGGCACAGAGTGGCATCTCCCATGGCTTCCTGGCCAACCTCACAATGCCAGAGTCCCCTCCCCGGCGGCGATGGCTAAGCCCGCTCCCAGCTCCCAGCCCGCTCCCAGCTCCCAGCTCCCAGCTCCCAGCCCGCTCCCAGCTCCCAGCTCCCAGCTCCCAGCCCGCTCCCAGCTCCCAGCTCCCAGCTCCCAGCCCGCTCCCAGCTCCCAGCTCCCAGCTCCCAGCCCGCTCCCAGCTCCCAGCCCGCTCCCAGCTCCCAGCTCCCAGCTCCCAGCTCCCAGCCCGCTCCCAGCTCCCAGCTCCCAGCTCCCAGCTCCCAGCTCCCAGCCCGCTCCCAGCTCCCAGCTCCCAGCTCCCAGCCCGCTCCCAGCTCCCAGCTCCCAGCTCCCAGCTCCCAGCCCGCTCCCAGCTCCCAGCTCCCAGCTCCCAGCCCGCTCCCAGCTCCCAGCCCGCTCCCAGCTCCCATCTCCCAGCTCACAACCCGCTCCCAGTGGGCACGGGGGGCCCGCCCTCCCCGCCGTGCCCCGGCTGTGCCTGCGCCCTCAGCCTTGTCCGAACTGCGACATGACCAGGGGTGCCCACTTGCTGGGGGCCGTCGGGGCCTCCACCTCACCCCCCAGGGCCCCGCCCGGGAGGTCCGCACGCACAGGCCTGGCACCGAGGTGTGGGCAAGGGCCTGCCTGCCCCCTCCGGCCCTCGGAGGCACGAGGGCTGAAAGGAGCCGCAGGATCGGGGTGAATGCAAAGGTCCCCACGTTATCAGGTGGGGGTTCTGGTCCCAGGACTCAGCGGGTGAGCCCCCAACCTGGTCCCCGCTCTGTCCTGGGAGGCAGGGCCAGGCCCCGCACACAGAGCCAGGTCCGGGCCCAGGAGCAGACTCCCGGAGGGTCCGCGCCCCCCGCCCCCAGCAGCTCCGGTGCAGACCGGGAGGAAGGGACAAAGGGCGCGCCTGGACAAGGCGCTGGCAGGCGCCACACCGACCTTCGCCGTCACCTCGGACGGGGGTCACGTTCTCCCGGTGTGCACAGGAGGAAACTGAGGCACGTGGCCCCCGCCGGCAGAAGGCAGAGCTGGGGTGGGGCCTGGCTGGGAGGGCCCCAAACCCAAGTGGTTCCCCCAAGGACTCTGATCTGTCCCTGCCCTCGGGCACAAGCCGGGCCCACGGCCGCCCTCGGCCTCAGCCGGTGCTGCTGCGCCTCCTGCCCGGTGTGTGCAGGGGTGCCACCTTCCCGTCCCTCTCCTGACGGGGCCTCGCCCCTGCGGTGCGGCAGGTCCGTGGTCCGGAGAGCCGGCAGGGGGTGGCCGGCGGCAGGCGGGGAGGCGGGCGGGGCGGGGGGCGGGGAGGGGGGCAGGAGGTGGGTGGGGCCTCCTGCTGCGCGTCCAGGTGCGCGGTGTCACTCCGACTTCGCCCGATGAGGAGGAGCCGTGAGACGAGCCACCGCGAGCCGCGGCCAGATGGCGGCTGTCTGGGCCCGGAGGGGGCCGCGTCCTCGGCCAGGAGGTCACGCCGATCGACAGCTCCCGCGGCACTGCAGTGACAGCCGCCCGCCGGCCCCTGCCAGGCTGGCCGGGGCGCTGGCACTGACGGCCCCTCCAGAAGGCGGCACGGCAGGCCACCTGCCAGCCTCCCCGCCGCCCGCAGGGGGCCGCCCTCACCCGGGTTGACGACTCCACGCCCTTCATGCTGCAGACACTGAGCTGAGGTCAGAGAGGGTGTGGGACCTGCCCAAGGTCACACAGGACAGGATGACGTGGAGGCCAGGCCGCGGCTTTGCAGGCACAGACCCACCAAACACCGATTACTGACAGGAGAGGAGGCACAGGGAAGCCACACTCACCACCATCACTCATTGACCAGCGCCCTCTGGCCCCATGCCCAGCTGTTCTTCATCCATGCATCCTTCCACCCCCCTCCGCCCTCCCCACCCACAGAGGCATGAAGGCCCATTCCCACTCCCACCATCCCACCCACCCACCACCCATCCCCACACCGGTATACGCCCACCCACCCACCACCCATCCCCACACCGGTACACGCCCACCCACCGTGAGTCCTTAACCCACCCCCCTGTTCATCCTTCCATGGACCTTCCATTTATCTCTCATCCACCCTCCACCAACTCAACCACCACCTATCCTCCACCCACCTACTGTCCTCCCACGGACCTCCCATCACCCACCCAGCCATATATCTACCTACTCATCATCCCACAAACCCACTCGACCATCCATCCATCTATCCACCGACCCACCCATCCACCCATCCACACACCCATCCATCCATCCACCAGACCATCCATCCATCCAATCACTCATCCACCCACCCACCCATCCACCCACCCACCCACCCATCCACCCACCTGACTATCCATCCATCCAATCACCCATCTGCCCACCCACCCATCCACCCATCCACCCACCCATCCAATCACCCATCCACCCATCTGACCATCCATCCATCCACCCACTCACCCATCCACCCACCCATCCAATCACCCATCCACCCACCAACCCATCCACCCACCCGACCATCCATCCATCCAATCACTCATCCACCCACCCACCATCCACCCACCCGACCATCCATCCATCCAATCACCCATCCACCCATCCACCCACTCATCCAATCACCCACCATCCACCCACCCGACCATCCATCCATCCAATCACCCATCCACCCATCCACCCACTCATCCAATCACCCATCCACCCACCCGACCATCCATCCATCCAATCACTCATCCACCCACCCACCATCCACCCACCCGACCATCCATCCATCCAATCACCCATCCACCCATCCACCCACCCATCCAATCACCCATCCACCCACCCGACCATCCATCCACCCATCCATCTTCTCAGCCCTCTACCAATCTGTTCACATCTTTTCATCCATCCATGCACCTGCCCTCCCACCTCCCGCCTACTCAGACATCCATGTATTTGTCTCCCCCCCCCCTCAGGCCCATCCATCAGGAGCCGGTGCTGAGAGACACCTGTGCCTCCTGGCTCTGCTCCACTGAGGGCCTCCAGCGGGACAAGGCCCCCGCGCCACCTGCATGGACGTGCGGAAGAAAGCAGGGCTGGAGGGAGGGGAGAGAGGAGGCAGCACCATTCTTAAAGGGCCATCGCATATGCACTCCAGGCCCAGCCAGGGTGGTCAGACGGGCAGGGTGCAGAGGCCAAGGCCCCGGGGGTGGGGGGAGCTGTGACGGGGAGGGGGTGGGGATGGGGGGGAGACCAGGGACTCAGCGACGGGGATAGAGACAGTGACACTGTGGCGGGGGGGAGGGCAGGGCAGGTTCCCTGGCCCTGTGACAGGCAGGAGCCCAGCTGCACTTAAGCTGACCCCGGGGCCACCAGGGACGGGGTAAGACCACACGCTCAGGGTTGTGGCCATGAGGGGGGGGGGGAGCAGGCACCCAGAAGTGGACCTGAGGGTGCAGTAGTGACACCACAGGGGGAGGCGTGACAGCCCCCCTCCTCCAGCCAAGGTCAAGGTCACGGGAAGGGGGGCGGGCAGCAAGGGCAGAGCCTCCTTCCAGCCCAGGGGCCCTGTCCTGGCCTCCCCAGAGCCCGCACTGGGTTTTGTTATCTGGCTCCTGAGATCGGCTTCTGAACGCTTCAGGCGGATCGGAATTAGCGGGACGGGCCCCACGCGGAAATAAATTAATGTTAGTGTGTAAGATGCTGCTCCAGACAATCAGAACCTGAACTAAATTAAATTATTATCTAATCTTCCGTCTTCTCACTACAGAGCCCTGCTTTCCAGATGGTGTGGGAGGAGTGGGAGGGGGCGGGGAGAGGGAGAGGGTGGGGGAGAGGGAGGGGGGACAGGAGGAAGAAGAGGGGCGGGGGGATAGGGAGGGGTCGGGGGAAGAGGGAGGGGCGGGGAGAGAGGGAAGGGGGCGGAGGGAGGAGGAGGGGTGAGGGAGAAGGAGGGGGGTGGCATTGGGCCACGGGGGCCACAGAGGTATGCCCGGTCCCAGATGCTCAGACACCAGGAGACCAGGAGACGTAGGGGAAACCAAGGCACTGAGAGGCGGCCTGGCCGATGGCCAGGTGACTGACCCTCCCCACAGAGGACACTGGAGGGGACAAGGGACCCCGGCCGCCTTCTCCTCACGCCAGCCCGGCCTCCTCCCGCCCTCTCTCCACCGCAGCGCCGGGACCACCCCAGCACGGAGGAGGCGACCCTGGACCTACCGTGGGCCATGAAGAGCCAGACACGGGCCCGAGCGGCAGAGCTCAGGGGTTGAGCGTCCACCTATGAGCCGGGAGGTCACGGTTGGCTTCCCGGTCAGGGCACAGGCCTGGGTTGCAGGCTCCATCCTCAGTGGGCAGCGTGCAGGAGGCAGCCAATCCGTGATTCTCTCTCATCACTGCTGTTTACCTCCCTCCCTCTCTCTTCCTCTCTGACATCAATAAAAGTCTATATCTATAAAAGCCTAATATGCAAAGGGTCCCTTCGGGAGTTCAACCAATCGGGAGTTCAATCGCTCGCTGACCACCAGGGGGCAACACAGAACAAAGAGAGGCCCCACCCGGCAGCAGCTAGGGACCCTCTCTGTGCATGAATTTTGTGCACTGGGCCTCTAATATATTAGAAAAGAAAGGAAGGAGGGAAGGAGGGAAAGAAGGAAGGAAGGAAGGAAGGAAGGAAGGAAGGAAGGAAGGAAGGAAGGAAGGAAGGAAGAGATGGACCAGCCAAAGGCCCAGCAGTGCAGCTCCCCCCTTGCACCTGCCGCTGGGTGGTCTGGGCCAGGTGGTCCGGCTGAGTTGGACCTCCCTCCCCCGCTGGCCACGTGCACCCACACCCGCCTTCAGCCCACGTGGGCCCCACGCAGGTCTCCATCCTGCTTACCGAGCTCCCAGCACGCAGTGGCCCACAAAACCCGTTCACCAGCTCAGGGCCCAGGTCAGGAGGCCTTGGGTCTCACTCGCTGGATCCGGGAGCTGTGCTCACCCGCAGGCTCGGCTCTGAGGCCCCGGTGAGGCCCTGCTCACACCGAGACCTGGTCCAGGGCAGGAGGGACCCAGGGACCCATGGCCATGGCCACCAAAGCCAGTCGGTCCTTCCCTTCTACCCGCAGCCGGGGGAGTAGCCGGAGGGAGGGGGCGGAGCCGACAATGAGGGGAGGAGCCAGCAGGAAGGGGAGGAGCTGGAAGCAGCAGGAGAGGAGCCGGCAACATGGGGGGGGAGGGGAGGCGCCAGCAGGAGGGGGAGGGAGCCGGCGGGAGGGGAGGAGCCGGCGGGAGGGGAGGAGCCGGCGGGAGGGGAGGAGCCGGCAGGTGGGGAGGAGCCGGCAGGAGGGGAGGAGCCGGCAGGAGGGGGAGGAGCTGGTGGGAGGGGGAGAAGCCGGCAGGAGGGGAGGAGCCGGCAGGAGGGAGAGGAGCTGGTGGGAGGGGGAGAAGCCGGCAGGAGGGGGGGAGCCGGCAGGTGGGGAGGAGCCGGCAGGAGGGGAGGAGCCGGCAGGAGGGGAGGAGCCGGCAGGAGGGGAGGAGCCGGCAGGTGGGGAGGAGCCGGCAGGAGGGGAGGAGCCGGCAGGTGGGAGAGGAGCTGGCAGGAGAGGGAGGAGCTGGCAGGAGAGGGAGGAGCCGGCAGGAGGGGAGGAGCCGGGAGGAGGGGGAGGAGCCGGCAGGAAGGGAGGAGCCGGCAGGTGGGGAGGAGCCGGCAGGAGGGGAGGAGCCGGCAGGAGGGAGAGGAGCCGGCAGGAGGGGAGGAGCCGGCAGGAGAGGGAGGAGCCGGCAGGAGGGGGAGGAGCCGGCAGGAGGGGAGGAGCCGGCAGGTGGGAGGAGCCGGCAGGAGGGGGAGGAGCCGGCAGGAGGGGGAGGAGCCGGCAGGAGGGGAGGAGCCGGCAGGTGGGGAGGAGCCGGCAGGAGGGGGAGGAGCCGCAGGAGGGGGGAGGAGCCGGCAGGAGGGGAGGAGCCGGCGGGAGGGGAGGAGCTAGTGGGAGGGGGAGGAGCCTGCAGGAGGGGGAGGAGCCGGCAGGAGGGGGAGGAGCCGGCAGGAGGGGAGGAGCCGCAGGAGGGGAGGAGCCGGCAGGTGGGGAGGAGCCGGCAGGAGGGGGAGGAGCCGGCAGGAGGGGGAGGAGCCGGCAGGAGGGGGAGGAGCCGGCAGGAGGGGGAGGAGGGGGAGGAGCCGGCAGGTGGGGAGGAGCCGGCAGGTGGGGAGGAGCCGGCAGGAGGGGGAGGAGCCGGCAGGAGGGGGAGGAGTCGGCAGGAGGGGGAGGAGCCAGCAGGTGGGAGAGGAGCCGGCAGGAGGGGGAGGAGCCGGCAGGTGGGAGATGAGCTGGCAGGAGGGGGAGGAGCCGGCAGGAGGGGGAGGAGCCGGCAGGAGGGGGAGGAGCTGGCAGGAGGGGGAGGAGCCGGCAGGAGGGGGAGGAGCTGGCAGGAGGGGGAGGAGCCGGCAGGTGGGGAGGAGCCGGCAGGAGGGGGAGGAGCCGGCAGGAGGGGGAGGAGCCGGCAGGAGGGGGAGGAGGGGGAGGAGCCGGCAGGAGGGGGAGGAGTCGGCAGGAGGGGGAGGAGCCGGCAGCAGGGGGAGGAGCTGGCAGGAGGGGGAGGAGCCGGCAGGAGGGGGAGGAGCCGGCAGCAGGGGGAGTAGCTGGCAGGAGGGGAGGAACCGGCAGGTGGGGAGGAGCCGGCAGGAGGGGGAGGAGCCGGCAGGAGGGGGAGGAGCCGGCAGGAGGGGAGGAACCGGCAGGTGGGGAGGAGCCGGCAGGAGGGGGAGGAGCCGGCAGGAGGGGGAGGAGCCGGCAGCAGGGGGAGGAGCTGGCAGGAGGGGAGGAACCGGCAGGTGGGGAGGAGCCGGCAGGTGGGGAGCAGCCAGCAGGAGAGGCGGTGGACATGATGAGTGAGGAGAGGAAGAACCACACATTCGCAGCTTCCACTCCGGAACCACTAACTTCTCGCTGCATCTGCTCAAACAGTTCCAGCTGACGGCTAATTACCCTCCGAAGGGGAAAGAGAGAGGAGAGAGAGAGAGAGAGAGAGAGAGAGAGAGAGAGAGAGAGGCCCGGGTGAGGGCTGGGCGGGCCCCAAAGAGGCCTCAGCTTCCACCCCGGCCCTTGCACCCCGGCTCTCCAGCTGTGGCTCAGCGGGACTGGCACCCACCTTCCCCTCCCTCCACTCCTCTATCGCCCGCCCCCCTTGCTGAGCCTCTGCCCCGCTTCCTGCTGCCTCCAGCACCTCCCCACCCCCTTTCCCTCTCCCTGCTGCCTCTCCAGTCTCTCTGGTGCCCAGGCTGGGGTTAGGGGCAGACGCCCTGCGCCTCAGGGGCGGGGGGCGGGAGGGGGGCGTGGGAGCAGTGAGAGCCCGCACGGAGCCCCAGGAATGGCTCACAGTGGCCACGCCGGGAAGACCGTCATTAGATCAAGACCATGGTCCAGGCCAAGGGCCGAGGCTCTGGTGGAGGCCACAGGGCTGCAGGCGGGGAGCCAGGGCTCTGGCAGCAGGAAGGCAGGGCAGGGCTTTGGGAATGGACAGCGGGCACCGGCCGTGGCCCAGGACCCGGGGTTCCGCGCGAGGCTCAGGCACTGCCGCCGGGGCCGCGGGCACGGCCAGGCAGGAGCTGCGGGCGGTGCTCACGGGCCCCGGGCAGCCGCAGTCCACACAGCAGGACGGGCGTGTTCCAACCGAAGGATGAGGGTCCCGGGACCTCATTCCACTTGGGAATTCCTCCCATCGGGTGCCTTCCCCCAGGGGGCCAAGAGGAAGGCCAGCGCCCTGGACCACCCGGGAGACCACCCTGGGGCTGCCCCGCGGGGTCCTGGGCGGCTCCCCGAGGAGGGGCCATGGCTCTCCCCGGGCAGCTGCCCAAGAGGGAGGCTCGTCCACGGCAGGAGGACTACCTGGACCAGCAGCTGTCCGGCCTGTTCCCTCAGAGCCGAGCGGTCCCACGGGTGGGGAGGCGGGCTCCGAGGCCGGGTCTGGCCGTCAGGGGTTTGGTGAAGAGCTGTGTCAACTTCTACTGCACCCCGCGCCCGCCCGCCCGCCCGCGGCTGGGATTTCTACTTTTAGCCTCGAGAGTTCGTGGGAATCAGTATAATGGCCCGAGCCTGGCAGAGCCACCGGCACCCGCCCAGCCTCACATGGATGCTCTGTGCTGGCATCACCAGCTGCCGCTTCCCGCTCCATCCCCGCCCTGGTCGCCTGGTCGCCCCGAGGCTTTGTCATGGCGAGGCTGTGCCCGCCATCCCGCCTCTCCCTGCCCCTCGCAGGCAGGCAAGCAGGCACGGCCCCGGGGCGGCAGGCGCTGGGTGAGAGCCCGCGTCCCGGCTGGGACAGAACGGAGAGGAAGCGTGGACGGAGGTCGGGCCCACAGGACGGGGCGGGCAGGGACCCAGCGCAGCCTGGAGGGCTCTGGGGTCTGGCTGCCCACCACCGAGACCATGGCCCAGTCCCGGCCGCTGGCAGGTGCCCACCACCTCCCCCCCAGCCAGGTGGCCTCCTTCTGCCACTCAGCCCGGGCCTCTCCCCAGCTCCCGCCTGGTCTCTGCCTTCGGGCTTCCAGGAGCCACCCCTGCCCGCCCTGTGGCCACGCCCAGGGGAAGGCCAGCGCCCTGCGGGGCCAGGCGTGCTGCCCCCGTGGCCCCCGGGTCTGAGTATCCACCGCATCCGCACTCCCCGGGCCGCGAGGAGAGGGATTGCCGGCTGGCAGGGAACAAGATAAGGAACGCGGGCCTAATCGCTGTGACCTTTCTTTTTTCTCTGAAAAACACCGGCTTAAAAAGAAAACCTCCCCCGTCATAAATCACCGCCGCCGAGCGAGGGGGCGGCGCTGGCGAGCGCACATTCATCTCGGCTCCGGGACGCTGACAGCCACCCGCCCCGGGCTTTACCAGCCAATCCCACGCCCCGCCCGCTGCGGGCTCTGCAGCACTGAACCTTCTCCCGCCGGAATCCCTTCTCCCCTCCGGCCGGAGTGCACCTGCCTGCACTTCCGGAAGCTCTGACACCACCTCCTCCACGAAGCCCTCCCTGGTCTCCCTCCCCAGCACCGGGGATGAGTTTGTTCATGAGAGAGCTTGTCCTGTGCTGTCACAAGGTCACCGCAAGGTCACAGCAAGGCGACCTCCGGGTGGTGGTCATTTCTCCAGGACTGCAGCGTCTGCAAAGGGGCTTCCTGCCCCTCTGACCAGGGTCAGCAGCCTGCAGCCGCCGTCTGTTTTATAAACAGAGCTTTACTGCCTGCCGGTTCATGGATACATGCCTCCAAGCCTAAACTACTTATTACTGAGACCCATTTGAGGTTCAGAGATGGCCCCCGGAGCAGGTCCTGGAGGCGGGCGGCTGGAACCAGGCTCGGCCTCCCAGCCCTCCTCTGGGTCTGTCTGTGCCTCTGACAGACAGGCGGCCGGAGACCGGACACCCGGGCGGCGGCGTGGTCACGCAGCAGGGCCACCATGCCCACTCAGCAGGTCCAGCCCCCCAAAGCCCACCCCCTCTGCCTCCTCCTGTCCGGTTCCCGGGCCTTGGCTCGCCGAGCCTGGCTGGAGCCCGGGTCAGCCTTTCGGATGTGCTCATTTGCCAGGAAAAGGCCCCTCAGCCCTGAGCGTCCCAGCCCCCCGGAACCGCCCAGGCTGGGGACTCACCCGGCGACACTGAAGGAGGAGTGCCCGGGCCTGGCACCACCTGCGGCCACAGCTCCATGGGCCCCGTGGCAGCACCCACAGCCGCCCAGCACCGGGACAGACGCCCGCAGGAAGCCTGCCCGTCTCCTGCCAGGCCGCCCGCGAGGCCACTGTCCCACGGGGCGGGTCTCCAGAGCAGCGTCGCCTGCCAGCGCTGCCGACCAGGGATGGGACAGTGACAAAAACCTCCAACAGCACCAACCAGGGTGCGCGCCGGCCGTGGCTGAGTGTCTGCGGGGGCTCCCACTGCCCGGGCTCCCGCAGCCACCCACCCCAGGCTCCTGGGCCTACTGTGTGCTCTGCACAGTGGGTCGCCGTGGGAGGAGAGGCGGGGCCCCCCTCTGCATGGCTGTCAGACACCAGGGGCAGACACTGGCGTATGGCTAGTCACCCTTCACTCGCTCATCCACTCCCTGAGCACCTACTGTGTGCGACACCAGGGAGAGGAGAAGGCGGGCGCGGCCCTGCCTGCGGAGTCCCTGACCACAGGTGAGTCTGGGAGAGAGCAAACAGCAGACTGCTGGTCAAGCCACGCCCAGGCTGCGCAGCGAGGGGGGGTCTGGCCCAGGGGCAGGGGCAGAGGGAACAGCATGGAGCCAGTGGAGCAGCAGGTGCAAACGCCCCAGGAGGGCAGGAAGTGCTCCGCTCCTGGGGTGGGGGTGGCAGGAGCCTGTGGGGGTGGCGGCGGCTGCGGGGGTGGCGGGAGCCTGCAGGCGGGCGGCTGCGGGAGGCTGTCTTCATTCCAGGAGCAGCGCGGAGCCTCTGTGTGTCTGGTTTGGCTGTTGTGTTTTTGTGTTTCGTGTTTTATTTTTTGGAGGATGGTGTGATCAGCCTCACAGCGTGAAGTGTGAGAGCTATTTTGGGGGTGAAATTGACAAGACAACGTGGTGAGAGGTGGGAGGGATCCCGGCTTCAGGCTCGGAGGGAGGGGGGCCCTTCCAAGCCGGGGAAGGGACTGCAGAGGCGGGAGGGGGCCAGGAGGGCAGCTCTGATCGAATTGAAGGGCCCTCACCTCTCCCGCTCTGGGGCTCTGCAGGGGCGGGAGTCTCTTGGAGGCTCCCTTGGGGCACCCCAACCTCAGGGAGCCCAGCACCCGCCGCCACCCTGATCTGCGGGGCCTCCCTCGGGGGGTCCCAAAGCTCCTAGGGGGCTTGGCCAGGCCAGGGACGGGACCACCCCATCCTGGCCCCTCCTGACACCCCCCCAGGGGCCAGGGGACAAAGTGCAGGGGACACAGCTGTCAGGGGGACAGTCCTCAGCGAAGCTGCCCTGGGGCGGGGGGGAGGGGGGGGCGTCAGGACAATCACAGGCATTTTGCCTGGATCTATTTGCTGGAATTTTCTTAAATGCCTGGAACTGGGGCCTTTATGAAGTCGGCATGCATATTCATGCAAATCATATGCAAATCACACCGCCCCCAGATCAGCTGGAGGGAAATGTGCCTGCCTCTTCCTTCCTCTCCCAGGGCGGGGGGCGGGGCCCCACTTCACGGGCAGGAGAGACCTGGCGTGGGCTGCACACAGGTCAGGTGGGGAAACCAAGTCTGGAGGGGGGGGAGGGCTGTGTCCAGGCAAAGCTGGGTGGGAAGCCCGGCCTGGGCCTCTGCTCCCTCCTCCCTCCTCCCTCTTCCCTCCCCCCTCCCGCCTGGCAGGGCGCCGAGCAGGGGGTGCCTGCACATCACACTTCCATGCCTCTGCGAAGAAACAGTAATATTTTCTCTTACATTTACTCCCAAGGGACACCGCCAGCAACAGTCCCCAAGGCAGCCAGCTCCCAAAGAAGGCCCCGCCGCCTGGCAGCCGAGCCTGTCCCGCAGGACACCTGGCACCGGGGCTTCTCAGCCCCGCCGGGACCACAGCGCCCACTGGTCACCGCCCTGCCGCCCGCACGCCCTCCTCCTGCACCCACGCGGCTGTGCAATGCGGGGCCGGCAGAGGGGCGCCTCCCTCCGGGCCGTTAGGATGCGCTGGCCCCACCGCTCCAGAGGGGGAGGTGGCCTGGAGGCCAGGCTTCCGGGAGGCCAGAGGCAGGTTTATGGAACAGTGAGGTTCAAGGAGGGTGTGACCCCAGCCCTGTGTCCCTGTGTCCACCTGTGTCCCTGTGTCCACCTGTGTCCATCTGTGTCCCCTGTGTCCCCTGTGTCCACGCGTGTCCATCCGTGTCCGCTTGTGTCCCCTGTGTCCCCTGTGTCCGTGGGGAAAGCTCCCAACAAGGATAGCGCCTCCCTCAGACAAGGAGAGCCATTGCCCGGGACAGTGAGCCCGGCCTCTGAGAAGGCAGGGCCAAAGAGGAGGAAACTGAGGCTGAGAAGGAAGCCTGCGGCCCCTGAGGAGTGGTCAGGCCAAGTTCTCCACGCTCATTTCTAAAAACGTTTGTACTGATTCCAGAGAGGACGGGAGGGAGAGAGAGAGAAACATCCATGATGAGAGAATTATGGATCGGCTGCCTCCTGCACGCCCCGCACTGGGCATGGAGTCTGAGCGGGGATCGAACGGGCCTAAGCGGGGAGTCTGAGCGGGCCTGTGCCCTGAGCGGGGATCGAACCCTGACCTCCTGGTCCCCAGGTCCACGCTCAGCCCCGAACCCCGCTGGCTGGCGGTGGTGCGTGTGCGTCATCCTTCACATGGCCGCTCTGTTCGGGGTGCGCTCCTGCTCGTTGCCCACTCAGCAGCAGGAAAGGGGACGGCTCCTCAGAATGGGGGCCGGGCGAGGGCTGATGTGCCACCCGGGGTGCAGACCCCCCACTCCGACCAGAGAGGCTCCGTCGGCCCCCGGTTCAGGCTGCAGCCCTCCTGGGCAAATGGGTGGCAGGCCCTCCCCAGGACCCTGCAGCTGTGCTCGTGGGGGAGCCCTGGCCGGGGGCACACGCAGCCCACGGGTTTGTCACTCCCTCCAGCCTCCCTTCCTCCGAGCCCAGCCCCGAAAGCTCCCCACGGGCGGGAGCCCTGACTCACGGGGGGGAATAGGGTGCCGAGAGCAGGAACAGAACGGCGGATCCGGGTGAGTCGCAATCACAGAGGCCCAGGCGCCCGGAATAGAGCCGCTCCCGCGTGAGCACAGTCACGGCTGAGTCACGGGCCAGGTGGCGGCCCGAGATCCGGGACCCGCGCCCTCCGGTTCTGGCTGAGGCGGCAGGACGGATGGCTGGCCCGCTGTGAGCCTGTTCCGTCCGACCCCACAGGGACCTGCTAGCACCCTGCGCGAGGCCCAGCGGGTGTGTGTGTGTGTGTGTGTGTGTGTGTGTGTGTGAAGGAGCCGTGCGCCCCACACGCTGCCCCCCGGGCATTGCTGGCTCACGCCCATCTGAGCCACGGGAAACGGAGGCTCAGACAGGCTAGGAAGGGGCAGGGCCGCCCGGCTCTGGGCCTGCGCCCAGACCCGCTCCGGCTTCCTGGGAGCTGAGGCGGGGCCGTTCCTTCGGCAAACGTGAGCGCGGAGCACCTGCTGTGTGTGGGCATGCGGACAGGTGTGGCAGACGGAGTCCTCGTCGTGTGTAATTACAGGCACTGGGGACCCCCAGAAGCCACTGAACATGGCGCCACGGATTCCTGTTCTGCCTCCTCCGGGGCGCACCGTTGTCCCCACAGAGGCCGCGGCTGCTGCCGTCCGCCGGGGCCCATGTAGAGCCTTTGTGGCAGCGAGTCCCGGTCCCACCCCAGGCGCTGGCCGCCGAGACCCCCGTGGCCAACAGGGTGTGGGCGGCACCAGCCCTGAGCCCGCGTCTCGGCGCCCACAGGCTGGTGCTGCCCGTTTCTCACAGACCCTGCTGCCCGCTGCCCAGCCACCGTGGGGGAGAGGGAGAGCCACTCAGCGAGTTCCGGCGAGGTCCAGCAGGCGGGGGCCAGCCGGACCGGTGCAGCCCCCCATGTCCCACGGGGCGGCCTGGCCCCTCCGTCCACGGCGCCTGTGTGCGGGGGGACTGTCCACAGCACTGGAGGGTGAGGGGGCAGCAAGGCCTCCCCCCCCGTGTGTTCTGTCCACTGGGGGCCAGGCCTGACTCACCCGCTGGTGCGCGTCCTCGTGCCCGCAGCCTCGTACGCCCACCCTCCCAGCTGGCGCCTCTCCCTCCGGCGGGAAGGAGGAGAAAGAGGCTGCCAACGCCCCCGGCCCCGGCCTGCCGTTCCTCTCCGGAGCGCTGACTCATTTCTCCTCCTTCCTGGTAACTGAGTTCAGACCATTTGCGAGATGCTCAACCAATGCATCGCGGTTCTCGCAAAGCCGAGCTGTCTGGGAGCCGCTCCACAGAGGGGGACAAGCCCAGAGCCCCAGCACAGGCCGTGGGCCCAGCCGGACCAGGCACTGGGACCCAGTGCCTCGGTTTGCCCATCTCTAGAATGGGCATACCAGGGTCTGATGAGACAGAAGGCGGGCTCCCCTCCTGCTGAGGTGTCTGATCCAGCCGCGCCTAGGGGGGTCTTGTCTCCAGCCAAGCCCTCTCTTCTGGGGTCCAGACTGGACATCCAGCTCCCAGGGGTCCCACGGGCACCTGACACTCAGCTTGTCCAAGACCAGCTGGCCACCGGCCGGGGCTGGGCCTCCAGGGGAGAGAGACGCAGCACACAGCCAGGCCACCTGGTGGGCCCTGGCTCAGCCACCAGACAGACTGGTGCAGATCGGGGCTCCCTGGCCTTCTAGCTGTGTGGCCTCGGGCACATGCAGAAACCTCTCTGTGCCGGGGTTTCTGACTTACAGCTGCTTTGGCGGGGGGTCATTGGGTGAAATGAGCTAATTCACAGAGGGCACTCCCGCGGCCCAGGGAGGGCTGGCGTGAGCTGTACCCGCCCCACTGGAGCTCCTGGCGGGGCTGGGGGCTGTCCAGGGCACCCACCCGGCTGGGGGAGGGTCTTCTCTCTCCCTGTAGCCCTGGGTCCAAGCTCACCGCCTTGGAGTGGGGAGCACTCGACGTACAATGAGAGACGCAGAGGGAGCCCGGGCACATGGCGCTGAGAAGCCCAGCTCCGTCCCACACCCCCTGGGCCCTGCACCTTCCTGGCCGTGGCCGAGGTGCCCGCAGGCCTTTCCCAGGCTGGGCCGCTCAGTCTCCCGCCAGCACAGCCTGGCTCCGCAGCCCTGGCTGCCCTCGGCCGTGCGGCACCAACTCTTCCTGCTCCGGTGCCCAGCGCCTGTGCTGGTTCCCTGCACCCTGGGGCCCTGCCTGGGGCCCCGGCTCCCACACCTTCCCGGTGGGGGGCAGGCTGAGACCCTGCAGCCAGGAGGGGCTGGGACGGAGCCTGACACCCCGAGCCGCCGTGGAGCATGGGGGACCGCGCCCCCACGCGGGCCTGGCGGGCCTCCCCAACGGGCCTCACCCTGTGCACTGTGACGTCCGCTGAGCAGCGAGCAGCCTTCACTCATTCAGCTTGTCAGCCGCCATCTGCCGCCCCGAGGCCGCCGAGCGCCAGGGGTTCTGGGAGGAGAGCGGGCTCTCCGCGCCCCGGCGGCTCTCCTCCAGGGCGGGCAGCAGAGGATGCTGGCAGGGAAGGGGGCGCGCCGGGTGGGGCAGGGGGCGGGAGAGCCGCCTGGGCATGAGGGACAGGCGGGTGCTGGCAGGGAGCTCCCAGCCCCTGGTCAGCGCTGGCCAGGTGTTAGCTCTGGGCCACCTCCTGGGAGGGGCCATGGCGCGTGGGGGGCGCTGTCTGACCACGCCTGGCCCATCCGTGCTGCCGCTGTGCTGGTCCTGTGCCTCCAGGGAGCCTCGGAGGAGCCGTGATGAGCAGGTGCCGTCGGCACGCACTGGCCACAAGTGGCCGAGGCTGCCCCCTGACCACAGTGCCCCCGGCCTGGGGTCCCCTTCTCCACTGGTCCTCGCACACACACTGCCATTCAGGCGGGGCAGGCCCCCACCTTCCTCCCGTAGCCTGGAGGCTGGCCCTCGGCCCCGGGTCACTGTGCCCGGTGACACGGATGGAGTGTGGGCATCCACAGCATCTCCACTCCTGGACAAGACCTAGCTTGGCTGCACACCGCCCAACCCTGGCTGCCTCCAGCTCCCTCCTCCTCCGGGCTGCCGGCCTGCCCGCGTGTGCTGTCCACGGTGCCGGCCAGCCTCCGCCCACCTGCCTGCGAGGGACAGACCCAGGTGCTCCACCCCCGGGCTCCCCGTGCGGGAGGTCCTTGCCACCCTGCCGGGCCCGGCCGCCCCACCTGCTGCCCCTCGTCCGCCCGCCGGGCCTGGCTCCTCCTTGCGCCGGGAGAGCGGCGTGCCGGGAATGACGGATAACGCCACGCCAGGAAGGGCCAGAACGGCTGTCTCCGTGCGGGAGAGGAATGAGGCTGCCAGGCGAGGGGCTGGCCGCGGGCCGTGGTTAAGCGAGCGGCAGCCCACACGCGGCGGCAGAAGGTGCCAGGAGATGATTGCTTACAAAATGTACCAATTACCGCCGGGCCTGCGAGCGCGCCCCGCCGCGGGCAAATAAACACATCAGCTGCCAGCCTGTGCCAGCCCCGGGCTTGGCGAGGCCCCAGGGACCGGCAGCGCCGACGGGCCGGCCTGGGAGAGCCATCGGGGGTTCAGAGGCCCGGTCGGTCCCCGAGCGCCTGGCAGCCGATGAGCAGTGAGCTGGTGCCGGCGGCGGTGCCGCCCGGGGCAGTGCTCAGGCCGGGACACAGGGAATTCCAGCCGGGCAGCTGCAGGGACCCTCCCCCAAAGGAGACGGCACACGTGACGGGCACGTGGGGCCGCTCAGGGCCGCTCCGGGCTCTCTGTGGCCACCAGCTGTGCTCCACACGGAGGTGTGTGCGCATGTGTGTGCACCTGCATGTGTGTGTGCCGGGTCTATGTGTCTATGTCTGTGTGTACTCGCATGTACGCGCCACGCCAATGTGTTTGCATGTGTGTGTCTGTGAGTGCGCCTGTGTGTGGGGTGTGTTCAGCACATTTTCAGCACCGCTGGTCCCAGCCTGGGAGAGTGGGCGGGGAGGAAGGTGCTGGTGAAATCAGGAGCCCCCTTGAGGGCAGGGCTGGGCCTTCGCCCGATCACACCTGGAGGAAGGTTGATGGACGAGGCTCGGGGCCGTCTGGGGGCTCCGGGGCAGCGCCAGGGGCAGGGAGGAGAGGTGGCTCGGCTCAGTCTAAGGGAAGACCGGCTCAGGGTCAGCAATCTGTGAGGACGTGGTGGTCTGTGAGGGGTGAGCCTCCTGGCCCCGGAGGCCTGGGCGCAGGCCTCCTCTGGGAGGGCCCTCGTTGGGACACAGAGGCTCCTCCCTGGTGGGGACCAAAGCAGCGGAGGCAGCTGGAAGGGGAGGAGCAGGGCCCTGACTCACACCTGTCTCCCCTCCCCGCCCTCCCTACCCCCGCCAGGCCCAGCTGCAGCCAGGGAGCCTCCTCACGCTCAGGCACTGTCCGCGCTCAGGCGCAGGAAGCTCCGGGTGATGGCGCTAGAGCGAGGTCCACAGCCACCCCGACCCTGTGCTGCCGCCACCGTCTCTGGCCATGCCCTCCCGAGTCCCGTTCCCTAACGCAGACTCCCACGTGGGCACCTCTCACCGGAAGGACCGCCGTGGACCAGCCCCGCCCTCCCCTCTGTGGCCCCAGCCCCACCCCCGTGGACCCAGCACCAGCCCAGGAAGCTGGAGGCTCCCCGCACCTCATTCCAGGGCATCGTAGAGCCCAGTGCAGAGGACAGAGCAAGGCAGAGACAGCGGCACGGCCAGCTCATGGGGCACACCACGTGCCCGCAGCCACGTCTGACAGGAAGGGAGACGAGGCCAGAGGTAGCGGCACAAACACAACAGTGACAGCGGCAGGCCCAGTCGCTCACAGTGAGCCAGTGGCATGGAACACCTCCGGGGCCGGGCACCGCACTGGCACAGCCTGGCACAGCCTGGCACAGACACACATGGGCCAGTGGTGCTGGTGCCCAGGGCCCCAGGGCAGTGCGCTCACATCCGGTCCAAGGGCTTTATCTCCCCGCAGCAGCCTGTGGCCCCCGGGCCAGCCAGCTCCCGCCGCCCCCGCCCCCGCCCCCGCCCGGCCGAGGATGGACTCAGCAAGGGGAGGGGCTGCGGTGGGCGCTGGCACGGACATGCATCTTGTCTGACTGCTCTTGGCACCCCAACAGTGAACGCCAGGTTGAACAATGACTGAGCTGTTCCCGGAGATAACGGGAGAGCAGCGCCCCCTGCATGTGGGTCCTACAGCATGCAGGGCGCAGGGTGAGGGCAGGGGGCCTCGGCCGGAGTTAGAGGGACCCGGGAGATAAAGTCCCCACGGATGCTCAGTCATCACAGAACCCCAATGGGCCTGAGAAGGAGCCCCATTCTCACCCTCATTCTCCATCTGAGCCTCGGAGCCCTGAGGGACACGCCCGGGCCAGGGTGGGGCTCACCAGGGTCCGAGGCCTCGCCTTCCTGCCTCTGAGCAGCCCTCCTCCCCAGGTCTCCACGGGAGCTCAGCGCTGCCCCCCAGAGGGCTCTGCAGGCAGTGACGTGGGGTCCAGCACTTCGTATCAGTTAGCTGCTGCCGCGTAACCACCTCCCACACGCAGGCGCTTCAGACGACGGTCACCCATCTGCCCCCGAGGCCGTGGGTGCCCTGGGCACAGGCCCAGCGACGTGGTTCCTGCCTGGCCCGCACGAGGCCGGCCGGGCTCACGTGTGCCGGGGCGCTCACAGCCTCACCCCACGGCTGGCGTCTGGCTGGCGGTCCCAGGGTCCCGGAGGCCCCGGGCGTGTGTCACTCACCCGGTGGCAGTGCCTGGGTCCCCGAGGGCTGGGAGGGGGGCGCATCCCGATGGTCAGGCCCTTGGCAAGCCTCGCCTGCTCTGCACCAGCAGCTGGAGCAGCCGGGCCAGAGGCCAGGAGGGAGGAGTGCCGGGCCCGCGGGGCCTCCCAGCAGAGGAGGCCCCGCCACCTGCGTGGGCCGGGTCACCTGGAAAGTCTCCCTGCCGCCGTCAGCTGGGACGCCGTCCACACCAGTCAGGGCAGGACGCCTCCCCGGAGCCACAGCCCCGGACTGTGCAGGCGTGGTCCCGGGGCAGTGGCAATCCTGGGGCCAGCCTGGAGGCAGCGGGCAGGCTGGGCGGCGGAGCAGCAGGTGGGGCCCAGGCGCAGGCCCGGGAGGGGCCGCTTCCTGGCCGGGCCTCTCCCCTCCTCTCCCTTCCGCGCCGATTTCCGCCTCCATCTGGGTAATTGCTGCTACTCAGCACCGCTCCTTCCCTCCATTCAGGGGGAGAGCACCCCAGCCTCTGGGAGGAAACTCTTTCAGACTTGGCACAGCTGCTCCCGGTGCAGCGGGCGTGCGGGCGAGCGGCGAGGGTAGCTCAAGGTCAGGCGGACTTCTCCCCTGAGAGAAGCCGGCCCTTCTCACCCACACGGGCCCTTTAAGACGTTCGATGCCAGACTCCCCTGCGGGCGGTCATGGCCGGGTCTCCACGTGGGAGGAGAGGAGCCTGGGTCCCAGAGCGGCTGCCGGGCCTGGCTGGTCAGCACCCCCACGGTGTGCGCCACCTGCAGCCCCAGGCTGTGGACCAGCATCGCCCCGTGTGACCCGCGGGGAAACCAAGCCCGCAGGCGGGGCTTCCCGGGGCCTGGTGCGTGGCGCAGGCAGAGCCAGGCGGCGGCCCAACGGAATCCGGGCCACGTCCCACGGGGAACAGACCTCGCCGGCCGGCTCCCCACAGTCACGCCCTCCGCTGCTCTGCCCCTCGGGGACCCAGGCACCACCTCCAGCGAAGCAACAGAGGCTCAGTCACCAGCCAGACTCAACCTCCCCAAAGTGCCGAACACCAGAGCAGCCAGCATGATCCATCCACCCATCCACCCACCCACCCACCCATCCATGCATCCATCCAACCACCCATCCATCCACCCACCCATCCATTCACCCATCCACCCACCCACCCACCCATCCATGCATCCATCCAACCACCCATCCATCCACCCACCCATCCACCCATCCATCCACCCACCCATCCACCCACCCACCCACCTATCCATTCATCCATCCAACCACCCATCCATCCACTCACCCATCTATCCACCCACCCATCCACCCATCCATCCACCCATCCACCCACCCACCCACCCACCCATCCATCCATCCACCCACCCATCCACCCACCCATACATACATCCATCCATCCACCCATCCATCCACCCATCCATCCACCCATCCACCCACCCACCCACCCACCCACCCATCCATCCATCCACCCACCCATCCACCCACCCATACATCCATCCATCCATCCACCCATCCAGCCAGCCAGCCAGCCACCCATTCATTTTTATTAATCCTCACCTGATGGTATTTTTCCCATTGATTTTTTTTTGAGAGAGTGGAAGGGAGGGAGGGAGGAAGGGAAAGGAGGAAGGGAGAGAGAAAAACATCCAGGCGAGAGAGATACATCCATTGGTTGCCTCCCGCACGCACCCCGACAGGGACGGGCACACCCAGATGCATGCCTTTGATCAGAATCGAATCTGAAAGCCTTGGGCTCAAGGCCGGGCCGTCACTGGGCCTATGAACCTGCCGGGAGCTTGCAAGACGTGGACGTGGCATTGACGTGGAGGTGCCTGTGACAAACACCCACGTCGGAAGCTGCAGAGAGGGTCACATCGCCGCCTCGCCCTGGACGGCCATCCGCCCTCCACGCGGGCAGCGGTGGTGGTTTTCACGGTCTCCCCCGCCCTCCCCCTCCCCGCGCCCCCAGGAGGCCCCGCCCGGCCGGCTCCAGGGAGGCCCCTGTGCCTCTGTGATTAGAACCGGAGAGAGGGATGAAGGCAGTTAATTCTTTAACGTAGACTGTTCTTTGTCTCCCCTTCGGCGCCTCCGAGGGCAGTGGACTGTCTGCCTCTGTGAACACGGAGCCGCGATAACACAGCGGCGGCGGGTCCTCGCAGATAGCAGGATTAACTCTGCGTTAATTAGAGCCGTTCCCGAGCCTGGCCTCCAGCGGGGGGCACAGCCACACACGGCTGGGTCCAGCTCCTTCCCAGCCTGGGCGTCCGAGGGGGGGGGGGGCAGGCACCTGCCCGCCAAGGCTCCCCTCCAGCTCGCACCCCGGAGCGGGCACCCCCTGGAGTCTCCCCACCGCCCCCCGGGCCCGCGGAGGTGAGGGGTGGGGGGAGCTGGGGGCCGTGCTGCTTCCCAGCCCAGGCCCCTCCTCCATCCACAGGCGTCCAGCCCACGCGTGTGTGTGCCTGCACGAGTGGCAGGAGAGCCACGGCTTCTGTGTGTCTGCATGCCTATGCATGTGTGTGAAAGGTTTGTGCACATGACAGGATGTGCGGGTCCCTGGATTGTGCGTGTGTGCACATGTGCAAGCGTGTGTGTGTATGTGTGTGTGTGAGTGTGTGTGTGTGTGAGTGTGTGTGTGTGAGTGTGTGAGTGTGAGTGTGTGTGTGTGTGTGAATATGTGTGTGTGTGTGTGTGAGTGTGTGAGTGTGTGTGTGTCTGAATATGTGTGTGTGTGTGTGTGTGTGAGTGTGTGTGTGTGTGTGTGAGTGTGTGTTTGAGTGTGTGTGCGTGAATATGTGTGTATGTGAGTGTGTGTGTGTGTGTGAGTGTGTGTGTGTGTGTGTGAGTGTGTGTGTGTGTGTTTGAGTGTGTGTGTGTGAATATGTGTGTGTGTGAGTGTGTGTGTGTGTGTGAGTGTGTGTGTGTGAATATGTGTGTGTGAGTGTGTGTGTGTGTGTGTGTGTGTGTGTGAGTGTGTGTGTGTGTGAGTGTGTGTGAGTGTGTGTGTGTGTGAGTGTGTGTGAGTGTGTGTGTGTGTATGCGCGCGCGCCTTATTTGGGAGGGGGAGCTTCCCCTGGGAGGCCAGAGCAGCGGCCGGCGGTCTGGGCCCAGCACAGAGGGAGCCGCTGGGTGGCCACACCGGACGTGCCCCGTGGACCTGCCCACCTCATGTCCACCGGCATCAATCACGCTGCCCGGCCCCCATGACCCCAGCTGGTCAGAGCCCCACTGCGTGAGACAGTCTCCGCGGAGCCGGACCTGCCCAGCCCCTAGCAAGTGGGGTCATCATCCTGATAGGGCAGGGGGAGGGCAGGGGCGGGGCCGGGGCGGTGGGGGGGGGCGGACGGGCAGGCCTGTTAGAAGGGCCTCACTGAATCCTCCCAACCACCTGCAAAGGCGGGACCTCCCTCTCACAGGTGGGTAAACTGAGGCACAGAGCGATCCTGACGGAGCCAGGAAGAGGTCAAGCGGCTCATGGGGGCCCTGCTCTGGGAAGAGGGGGCAGATGGCGGGAAACAGCCTGGATGCGGGGATGGAGGGACGGACGTGCAGGCAGGAGGAGGCAGGAGCAGGCAGGGCTCAGGGGCGGGGCTAAGGAGCTGGTGCCCCTGCCTGGAGCTCAGGGCGCAGGGGAGATGGCCCCCTCCAGCCTGCACAGCCCTGCATTTCACAGATGAGGAAACTGCGCCCAGAGAGCCCTCTGACACCCGGGGCACAGTGAGCGGCCGGTTGGAGGGAAAATGCATCATGTGGCCCAACAGCGGATGGAGGGGTGGGGGGATGATAGGTGGGTAGGAGATAGACAGATTGACCGATGGATGGGTGGGTGGGTGAATGGATGGATGGATGGATGGATGGATGGATGGATGGATAGATGGATGGATAGGTGGATGAGTGGGTGGGTAGATGAGTAAATGGATGGATAGATGGGTGGATGAATGGATGAATGGATGGATGGTGGGTGGTGGGTGGATGGGGATAATGGGTGAATGAATACGTGGGTGGGTGGATGGAAAAATTGATGGCTAGATGGGTGCTGAGTGGATGAATGGTGAGTTTTGGGTGGGTGGATAATGGATGATGGGTGGATGGATGGATGATGGGTGGATGGATGGATGGATGGATGATGGATGGATGGATGGGTGGATGATGGATGGATGGATGGATGGATGATGGGTGGATGGATGGATGGATGGATGATGGATGGATGGATGAATGGATGGATGATGGATGGATGGATGGGTGGGTGGATGGATGGATGGATGGATGGTTGGATGGATGATGGGTGGATGGATGGATGGATGATGGGTGGATGGATGGATGGATGGATGATTGATGGATGGATGGATGGATGATGGGTGGATGGATGGATGGATGGATGGGTGGATGGATGATGGGTGGATGGATGGATGGATGGATGATGGATGGATGGATGGGTGGGTGGATGATGGATGGATGGGTGGGTGGATGATGGATGGATGGGTGGGTGGGTGGTAAGTGGTCTCACACATGCCAAGAGCGGCGGCAGCACCTCCCTTGGGGTCAGACCAACAAGTTCGGCTCTGCCCCTCCCTCTGTCACTTGGCCTCTCTCCATCCCTCACCCCTTCCCTTCCCTGGAAGGGACCACAGCGCCTGCTGGAGGTCCCGCCTGGGAAAGCACGGATGACGTACACCAGCATCGGGCACACAGTAGGCGCCTCGGCAGCAGCTCCATCCGCCACCCCACGTGGGTACCAGCTACACAGACGCCCTCCGCAGAGCATCAAGGCCCAGCCCCCCGGCCACCCCGGAGGCAGCATCTGCGAGGCGCCACCTCAGTGTCTGTGCCCGTGTTCCTTCCGAGAGGAAGGTTCCAGCAGCTTTGGTGCCGAGGACACCTTGCAGCTGCCTTCAGGTCTGGGGCTGCGGGCCACACCTGGAGTTCCTGAGCGTGTCTTTCCTTTTGTCTGTCCCCCCAATCCCCCACCCCCGCCCAGGCCACCATCAGGCTGTGGGTTGAGGGCAGCGCCTTTGAAAGCAATCCTGAGAGTCCCCCATCACCTGACCCCCATCACCTGACCCCCATCATCTGCCCCATCATCACCTGCTCAGCCTACGATGAAATTCAGGGCTTGGGATTAGAGCTCAGGGTGTGAACAGGGTCAGGGTCAGTGTGACCAGGGTCAGCGCTCAGTGTGACCAGGGTCAGGGCTCAGAGTGTGACCAGGGTCAGGGTCAGTGTGACCAGGGTCAGCGCTCAGTGTGACCAGGGTCAGGGCTCAGAGTGTGACCAGGGTCAGGGTCAGTGTGACCAGGGTCAGGGTCAGTGTGACCAGGGTCAGCGCTCAGAGTGTGACCAGGGTCAGGGCTCAGAGTGTGACCAGGGTCAGGGTCAGTGTGACCAGGGTCAGGGTCAGTGTGACCAGGGTCAGGGCTCAGAGTGTGACCAGGGTCAGGGTCAGTGTGACCAGGGTCAGGGTCAGTGTGACCAGGGTCAGGGTCAGTGTGACCAGGGTCAGGGTCAGTGTGACCAGGGTCAGGGTCAGAGTGACCAGGGTCAGGGTCAGTGTGACCAGGGTCAGGGTCAGAGTGACCAGGGTCAGGGTCAGTATGACCAGGGTCAGGGTCAGAGTGAGGCCTAACAGGGTGGAGCCGCGGTCCAGGCCGGCTCTGAGCTGCGTGTGGGCGCGGTGTGTGCGGAGGGGGCTCAGAGAAGCTGCCGTCGCTCTCACAGGAGCCACACTGTCTGTGGATTGTCCCCACCCCCAGCAGCCGGCGGCGGGGAAGGTGTAATTAACAATCAGGTTGGTTAACAGAACACGACGCACAGAATATTTAAAACATCCGGTGCCTCTAACGCGCTGCCGACATGCGCTTGTTCATTAAGCAGGAACTTCTTTATGGCGGCAACACGGCAATGGCTGGTGCGAACACGCTCGCAGCACCATCTGTCCTCCCCCCGCTCCGCAGCAGGCGGGACCCGGGGACGCCAAGCGGGCGGCGAGGCCGGAGTCCCCCCAGTGCCTGGCCTCTGGGGTCCCAGTCCCCAGCCCCACTGCACCCTGTCTGACCAACAGGAGACAGAAGCCCAGACACCCGCCTGACACCCGCCTGGCACCCATCTTACACCCACCTGACACCCATCTTACACCCTCCTGGCACCCATCTTACACCCGCCTGACACCCATCTTACACCCACCTGGCACCCATCTTACACCCGCCTGACACCCATCTTACACCCACCTGACACCCATCTTACACCCTCCTGGCACCCATCTTACACCCACCTGACACCCATCTGACACCCATCTTACACCCACCTGACACCTGCCCGACACCCGCCTGACACCCATCTTACACCCGCCTGACACCCGCCTGACACCCATCTTACACCCGCCTGACACCCATCTTACACCCGCCTGACACCCGCCTGACACCCGCCTGACATCCATCTTACACCCGCCTGACACCCGCCTGACACCAATGGGGAACGTGCCCTCGGTGAGGAGTGACAAAAAGAAAAAAAAATGGGAAAGCACAGACACAGCGATACAAACGTGCAGAAGCTCCCCTGCCCGTCCCCATCTGTCCTACGCGCCTGTGAGGCCAGGCCCAGCCCCCCCGGAGCTCCCCAGCCCCGGGCGGTGCCCCCCCTGCACTCGCCTTGCCCCGCCCGGCTCGGTCCCCCCACTGCGGAGCTCAGGTCCCTGGGCTCGGCCAGGCCGGCTCCTCCGGCCCCTTCCCGGCACCAGGACAGTTTTTGGAAAGTGTCTGATTCCGGCTGCTGCTCCCAGAAGAGGAGGAAGAGCGATCCCGCCCGGCCTCAAGGAAACAGCCACTGGACTCGGAAAGCCGCGAGCCGGGTGCGCTCCCCCCCGAAGCTGGGGGCCCGCCCCCTCTCCCACGGCCTGAGCCCCCTCTCCCACAGCCCTGAGCCCCTCTCCCAGGGGCCCGCGCCCCCTCTCCCACGGGCCCGCGCCCCCTCTCCCACGGGCCCCGCCCCCTCTCCCACGGCCTGAGCCCCCTCCCCCACGGCCTGAGCCCCCTCTCCCACGGCCCTGAGCCCCCTCTCCCACGGGCCCCGCCCCCTCTCCCACGGGCCCCGCCCCCTCTCCCACGGGCCCCGCCCCCTCTCCCACGGGCCCAGCCCCCTCCCCCACGGCCCTGAGCCCCCTCTCCCACGGGCCCCGCCCCCTCTCCCACGGGCCCCGCCCCCTCTCCCACGGGCCCAGCCCCCTCCCCCACGGGCCCAGCCCCCTCCCCCACGGCCCTGAGCCCCTCTCCCACGGGCCCCGCCCCCTCTCCCACGGGCCCCGCCCCCTCTCCCACGGGCCCCGCCCCCTCTCCCACGGGCCCAGCCCCCTCCCCCACGGCCCTGAGCCCCCTCTCCCACGGCCCTGAGCCCCCTCTCCCACGGGCCCCGCCCCCTCTCCCACGGGCCCCGCCCCCTCTCCCACGGGCCCCGCCCCCTCTCCCACGGCCTGAGCCCCTCTCCCACGGCCCTGAGCCCCCTCTCCCACGGGCCTGAGCCCGGCCGCCAGCCTGCCACAGGGACCTGGTCGGCTGGCGCTGCTCCCCCACTTCCGGAAAGCCAGAGCCTTTATTTCTCTCTCTTCCCGGGAATAATGGCTCTTGACATAAACGCCTCCCGCCAGCAATTAGCCATGATGGATGTGGACGGACCGCAGGAGCGAGGAAGTGCGGGGGCGGGGGGCCCCTCTCAGACGCGGGATCGGAACAATCGGGTCTTTAAAGCCAGGGGGAGGTTCCCGCGCTCAGCCTGGACTGGTGACAGGGCGGCATCAGGGGCCGAGGCCCACCCGGGCACCCCGCCTGTCTCGGACCCGGGCGCTCTGAACCCCGCGGCTGGGGAGGCACGGCCGGTCCCGTGGCCAGTCCCGTGGCCGGAGCCACTCCTGAGTGGGGCGCGGGCACACATCCTTTCCAAAAGGGGATGGGGGGCCGAGGGACCCACCGGATTTGGGGCTGGGTGCTCAGACGTGCCCTCTCCCCACCCCCACGCACATGAGCCCCTGGACCTCCGGTCCCCCCCCTCCTGTGGGACCTGCTCTAACCCCTCCCCAGCCCGGCCGCCCTGAGCCTCTCACTGCCCCCCTGGCAGGCGGACCCTGTGGGAGGGAGGCGTGTCCGGCGTTGGCTCCTCTTCTTCATTTAATTTCAAGGCTCGTTAGCGCTCAGCAATTAAGGGGCGGTGGGAGCCTCCCCGCCTGCCAGCACAGCCCAGCACGGAGGCCTGGACTCTCTGCCGAGAGAAATCGCCGCCGGCCGGGGTCAGCCCATTTCACAGACAAGCAGCCCGAGGCCTGCAAAGTTCAAGGGCTCCCCACACCTCTCCCGGCCATCCGAGCATCTCCGCCCCCCACACCTCTCCCGGCCATCCGAGCGTCCGCCACCCACACCTCTCCCCGCCATCCGAGCCTCTGCCCCCCACACCTCTCCCGGCCATCCGAGCGTCTGCCACCCACACCTCTCCCGGCCATCCGAGCGTCTGCCACCCACACCTCTCCCGGCCATCCGAGCGTCCGCCACCCACACCTCTCCCGGCCATCCGAGCGTCTGCCACCCACACCTCTCCCCGCCATCCGAGCGTCTCCCCCCACACCTCTCCCCGCCATCCGAGCGTCTCCGCCCCCCACACCTCTCCCCGCCATCCGAGCATCTCCGCCCCCCACACCTCTCCCGGCCATCCGAGCGTCTGCCACCCACACCTCTCCCGGCCATCCGAGCCTCTGCCCCCCACACCTCTCCCGGCCATCCGAGCGTCCGCCACCCACACCTCTCCCCGCCATCCGAGCCTCTGCCCCCCACACCTCTCCCGGCCATCCGAGCGTCTGCCACCCACACCTCTCCCCGCCATCCGAGCGTCTCCGCCCCCCACACCTCTCCCGGCCATCCGAGCGTCCGCCACCCACACCTCTCCCGGCCATCCGAGCGTCTGCCACCCACACCTCTCCCGGCCATCCGAGCATCTCCGCCCCCCACACCTCTCCCGGCCATCCGAGCGTCTGCCACCCACACCTCTCCCCGCCATCCGAGCGTCTCCGCCCCCCACACCTCTCCCGGCCATCCGAGCGTCTGCCACCCACACCTCTCCCGGCCATCCGAGCGTCTCCCCCCACACCTCTCCCGGCCATCCGAGCGTCCGCCACCCACACCTCTCCCCGCCATCCGAGCCTCTGCCCCCCACACCTCTCCCCGCCATCCGAGCCTCTGCCCCCCACACCTCTCCCCGCCATCCGAGCGTCTCCCCCCACACCTCTCCCCGCCATCCGAGCGTCTCCCCCCACACCTCTCCCCGCCATCCGAGCGTCTCCGCCCCCCACACCTCTCCCCGCCATCCAAGCATCTCCACCCCACACACCTCTCCCCGCCATCCGAGCCTCTGCCCCCCACACCTCTCCCGGCTATCCGAGCATCTCCGCCCCCCACACCTCTCCCGGCCATCCGAGCGTCCGCCACCCACACCTCTCCCCGCCATCCGAGCCTCTGCCCCCCACACCTCTCCCGGCCATCTGAGCGTCCGCCACCCACACCTCTCCCGGCCATCCGAGCGTCTGCCACCCACACCTCTCCCGGCCATCCGAGCGTCCGCCACCCACACCTCTCCCGGCCATCCGAGCGTCTGCCACCCACACCTCTCCCGGCCATCCGAGCGTCTCCCCCCACACCTCTCCCCGCCATCCGAGCGTCTGCCACCCACACCTCTCCCCGCCATCCGAGCGTCTGCCACCCACACCTCTCCCGGCCATCCGAGCATCTCCGCCCCCCACACCTCTCCCGGCCATCCGAGCGTCCGCCACCCACACCTCTCCCCGCCATCCGAGCCTCTGCCCCCCACACCTCTCCCGGCCATCTGAGCGTCCGCCACCCACATCTCTCCCAGGCCATCTAAGTGTCTCCGCCCCCCACACCTCTCCCCGCCATCCGAGCGTCCGCCACCCACACGCCCTCCTCTGCCGCGCCTGCGTCCCCAGCACGCCCGTTACCTGCAGGCCTTCGCCGGGTCTGCGGGGAAAGCCTGCGCCTTGGGGCCAGTCTGGCTCCTCGCCTGGGCCTCTGCCTTGTGGAAAGGTTGTTGGGAGGTAGAGAGGGCTGCATAGAGCTTTACTCTCCTGATACAGCTCTCTGTTAGACTTTTCTTGGCCTGGGCCCCAGGTTGGCTTCGGGGCCCCACCATGAAGGTCTAGGACCCGGAGGTAGGTCTGGGTGCTCGAGCAAGGTTTGGGCACCAGGGGGCGCTATGGGCCCAGGAGGGAGGTCTGGGGAAGAGCAGGACCTGGGGGTGATGAAATGGTGGTCAGGTGTAGCCTGGATGTTTGGACTCCGATTAAGGAATCGGCACTGGCTTCCACTCTTGTTCCTGGGCATGGCCTTCTGGTCCTCGCCCTAAGGGTCTGGGACCAGGGGTAGTTCTGAGCCCCGGACAGAGGTTTGGGGCCTTAGGGCCAGGGAGGGGCTTCGGAGACTCACCATGGAAATAGGGTCCTCCCATGAAGGTCTGGGCTCCGAACTGAGGGCTGATCTTTGTTCAGAGGTCTGGGCCCTGGGGCGGGGTCTGGGCGTCTGGATTGGGGGCTGGGCTCTGGTAAGGACTCTGTGTTCGAGACGGAAGTCTGGGCCACAGGACTGACCTCAGTGGAGGTCTGAGTCTCGCCATGGAAACAGGGGTCCTCCGATGAAGGTCTGGGCCCCGAATGAGGCCTGCTGCCTAGACGGATGTATGGGCCTGGGGGGGACAGCTGGGTGCCTGGACTGGGGGCTGGGTTTCGGGGTAGTGGTGACGGCCCAAACATTTACGCCAGCACCCCAGGCAGCAGTCAGGGCCGGTGCGAGGCCGAGTGCCGCCATAGAAATAGGTTCTCACAGAAGGTCTGGGCCCCTAAATGAGGTCTGATTCCTGGATGGAGGTCTGGGGCCTGGATGGGGTTCTTGGTTTTGGGATGGGGATCTGCCCCCAGCATATAGGTCTGTGTCCCAGGACAGTGGTACGGGCCCCTGGATGAAGTCAGTGTCCTGGGTTCAGTTCAGAGCCCTTAGGGAAGCCATGGAAATAGGGGCCTCCCTGGAAGGTCTGATTCCTGGACGGAGGTCTGGGCCCCGGGCCGGGGGTCTGGGTGCCTCGACTGGGGGCTAGTCCCGGGACTGTGGTTTCGGCCCAGGAATTGAAGTCTGTATTCGGGACACAGGTCCAGGCCCTGCGGGAGGTCCAAGTCCCACCCTGTAAATAGGGGTCCTGCCATGAAGGTCTGATCCCTGGACGGAGGTCAGGGCCTGAGATGGGGGTCTGGGTGCCTGGTTTGGGGTCTGAGCTCAGGTAAGGACTTTGGGTCAGCAGGGGAGGGCAGTTGTGAGTGACCAGGCCTGCAGGAGAGGGCAGGAAGGGGCAATCAGACTGGTAGGGGAGCAGTTAAGCATCTATCAGGCTGCCAGGGGAGTGATTAGGGGGTGATCAGGATGGCAGGCAGAAGCAGTTGGGGGCAATCAGTAAGGAAGGCAGGTGAGCAGTTGGGAGCCAGCAGTCCTGGATTGTGAGAGGGGTCCCAGATTGGGGAGGGTGCAGGCTGGGCTGAGGGACACACCCCATGCACAAGTTTCATGCACCAGGCCTCTGGTATATATTATTTATAATGTCAACCCACAGACTGCAATTACCTGCTTAAGTATTTTGTATATAACCGAAATATCTTGAAATTATAATTATTTTTCAAGATTTTTATTAATTTTTTAGGGAGAGAGGAAGGGAGACAGGGAGAGAGAAACATCGATGTGAGAGTGAAACAGTGGTTGGCTGCCTCCGGCACCCCCCAGGCATGTGCCCTGACCGGGAATGGAACCAGCAACCCTTCCGTGCATGGGCAGAGCCCAGCCAGTGACCCACACTGGCCAGGGCTCTTGTTCTGAACAGCTTATGCACAAAGGAAGACCGAGTCACAGGACGCATAGAAATTGTTAACAAAAAAAAACGAAAAAAACATTTTTTTCCTTTGGCAAAAGCACAATTAGCAGGCAATATTAATATTCTGACCAGACGGCCATCTCTCCAGAGAAGTGCTTCATAAAAAGGACTTCTTGTGATGTGACCACGAATCTGTTACCAACCCTGAAAACGGAGGCGACTGTGCATTTCGAGACCTGTGTGCTGTGCTCCCTCCTGCAGGACGGCCGGCCGTGCGCCAAGCGCGTGAGTGAGCGCCATGCGTGTGGGCCCGGATACCGGCATCTGGTGTCCTTTCCGGGCGCCGTCACTCCCTCCCCCACCCACGCACTCCGTGCCCTTGGGTCCTGTCCCCTGTGCCCTCCCGTCTGCCCTCCCTCTGCCTCTCCCTCCCCTCCCCCATCCCAAGGTCTCTGACCGGGAGAATGGGGAACGGCTGCCCTGGGAGTCAGACACACAGGAACCGGCTCCCAGCTGCCCACGGAGGACCCAGGGCTTCGGTGACCCGGCCCGCCGGACGGGGCCACCCACCCCACCCCAGGGCGGTGGCGAGGGCCCAGAGGGAAGGCACTGGGGAGCGGGCCACACCCTCCCTGTCCCAGGCCCTCGGCCTCCGCAGCCTCTGGGCCTGGCTGCCTGGCCGCCTGTTCACGCCGCCCCCGCGCTCCCGTCCCTGAGAGGCCGGCGGCCCCCCGCCCGCCGCGGAGCAGCCTGGCCGGGGCCCAGGGGCAGGGCCCGGAGCGGCCGGACGCCTGTCTGCAGGGAGGGGTGTCCAGCAAAGGGCTCAGGGGCAGGAGAAGCAGAAGCATCCTTTATTCCCTTTCTGGGGCCCCAGGGCTAGCCCAGCCTGGGGGGCCCCCCGCCAGGGGCGGCGGGCTCGGGCCCCGGGGGCCCCGGGAGGGCGGGGCGGGCGGCGGGGGCGCCAGGAGCAGCAGGCCCGGCCGCGGGCCCTGCGCGTAGCGGAAGGCCAGGCGCTCCAGGCGCTGCTTGCGCAGGGCGGCCTGCGCCGCGTGGTGCAGGGGCCGCAGCAGCGCGGGCGGCGCGGCGCCCGGGCCGCGCAGCAGGAAGTCGAAGCCCGCGCGGTCCCGCGGGTCGTAGAAGAGCGGCCCGCGCGCGGGGTCAGGGCCGGGCGGCCAGGCGAACGGGAAGGGCAGCGTGAAGTCCTCGGTGAGCACGCGGATGGCGAAGTCGTCCTCCTTGCCCAGCGCGCGGTAGGCGCGCCCGATGCCGCGGAAGTGCGCCTCCCACAGCTGCGCGTCGCCGCCGTAGATGTCCGGGAACGGGCACTCCGGGGGCAGCACGGCACCTGCGGGGCACGGGCATGGGCACGGGGCGCCTGCAGCGGCGGGGCCGCCAGCACAGGGGGCAGGGAGGGCGGAGGGGGCGGGCCCCTGGCTGAGCCTGGCCCGGGGAGGGGGTGCCCCTGATGGGACAGCACCCCACACCGCGGAGGGCAGACAGCACCCACCCCCACCCCGCGGAGGGCAGGCAGCACCCACCCCCACCCCGTGGAGGCAGGCAGCACCCACCCCCACCCCGCGGAGGGCAGACAGCACCCACCCCCACCCCGCGGAGGGCAGACAGCACCCACCCCCACCCTGTGGAGGGCAGACAGCACCCACCCCCACCCCGTGGAGGCAGGCAGCCCCAGGCGGGTGTCGGCAGGCCCAGTGGTGGAGCATTATCCTAGGAACCAGGAGGTCAGGGTTCGTTTCCGGGCAGGGCCAGGCCGGAGGGGCAGGCTCCACCCCGGTGTGGGGCGTGCAGGAGACAGCCCATCCGTGATGCTCTCTCATCACTGATGTCTCCATCTCCTTCGCCCCCTTCCTCCCTGAAGTCGATAAAGATGTGTGAGATGTGTATGTTGTTCGGGGGAGAAGTGTGGGTGGCTGCCTCCCAGCCAGCTCAGGATGCCGGCTCAGCCGCAGACCGCGGAAGGAACCGGAAGGGGGACCAGCCGCCCCCGGGGGGTGGGAGGGGGGAGAAGGGGGAGTGGGTCCTGGGCAGTGCAGAGAACGGCTGTGGGACCGCCCGGGTCAGGCGCGATCGGGGAAGGAGGGAGCCTGGATGAGGACAGGGAAGCACTTGCTGGAGGAGGGAGGCTGAGGGCCCAGGCCAGGCCTGGCAGCTGGAAGTGGGGAGGAGCCCGGGGAGAGGGGCTCCCGGCCTGGGGTGCAGGGTGCGGGCCCGGTGCCAGGGGAGTGGCTCCCCATTGGACGCCCCCTGGGGCAGGCTGAAGGAGGCATGTGAGTCTCCTGGTCTGACGTCAGTGAGTGAGCTATGAGGGTCCTTGGGGGCCCGGCAAATCCAGGGACCCCCCCTCCGAAAATCGCCTGGGTACGAGCACAGCACTTCCCCCCTGGTCTGGGTCCCTGCGCTCTCACAGCCCTTCTGCGGCCCCAGGTGGCAGCTCTGACCCCGACTCTGGATGGGCGATCCCCTCCCACGTGGCCAAGCGCCTCTGGGCGATCACCCTCACCCCCTGCACAGCGTGCTGGGCGCCTGTGTGTGCCAGGCAGGCCCTGGGCAGGTCCTCGGCACTCGGACAAGGAGGCTTACACAGGAGTCCGCCTCCGCCTGTGTAAGCCAGGGCTGGTTTAACCGCCTGCAGCTCAGTCCCTCCTGCGGGAAACGGGAGCCATCGGCGGTGCTCTGCCCCCTGCCAGAGGGAAGGCAGGGCCGCCTGCCCGAGCGCCTGCCCAGGGTACCTTCCTAGCTCAGCCCCAGACCGGGAGGGCCAGGGCGGGTGTGTTCAGCACCGCGGACAGCTCCGCGGCCCCGAGGAGCCTGGGACCTGCCCACTGGGCCTCCAGGTGAGCAGCGGGAGGTGCAGGGCTGCCCTCTGTTCCCGCCCCTGGCCTGGCTTCACCCTCAGCGCCAGCAGGTGGGGAGGCAGGCAGGGGAGGGGCTGTGAGTGTTGCTGTGGGTGGGGGTGGGAGACAGCTGTGGGGAGGAGGGGAGCTAGTGGACGGGGTCCCCCTGAGTGGAGAGGAGAGGAGAGGAGAGACCCCCGGTGCATGGGAAGAGGGACACCCTGAGGCAGCCAGGGCAGGGATCCAGGGCCGAGGCGTACTGGCACGCAGGGGTGAGGTGAGAGACACTCGGATGCTGACTGTGTCTGAAAGATGGAAGTGGCAGGCTGTCCTGGTCAGGGTGGGTGGGAGGGGAGAGGGAAGACACTGTGGTTTGGGGCCTGAGCGCCTGGCAGAACCCAGGCCCGCTTACGGAGGTGGGGGCTGGGTCTCGGCCTCTGTGCAGCGACTTGCAGGCTCCGGGCCCAGGCCCCTCCTCTTCGCAGCTCCTGGTTCTTCCCCTGCAGCCCCTCCTCCTGCCCACCCGCTGCAGGCTGGGGGGGGGCAGGGGGGCCAGGGCTCTAACTCGGGAAGACGGGTCCTTCTGACAGGCTGGGGGAGGGGGCGCAGCGGCCAGCTGGCTGTGAGCCGGCAGCTGGGGTGGGCTCCGGCTGGGAAGGACCCAGAAGGTGCTATTTTTAAAAAATATATTTGTATTGATTTCAGAGAGGAAGGAAGAGGGAGAGAGGGAGAGAGAGACATCCATGATGAGAGAGAATCATGGATCAGCTGCCTCCTGCTCGCCCCCACACTGGGGATCAAGCCTGCAACCCAGGGGTGTGCCCTGCTTCGGAGTCAAACCATGACCTCCTGGTTCCTAGGTCGACACCAGCCACTGAGCCAGGCCAGCTGGCGAAAGGTGCCATTTGAAGCCACGGGGCAGGTGAAATCACCAAGAGCCCGAGGAAGAAGGAAAGACCGGTCCCTGAAGCGGGTCCCAGGGGGGAGGGGCTGCAGGGGAAGAGCCAGGAGCCGCGAGGAGGAGGGGCCTGGGCCAGGAGCCCCGAGGGTCCCTGCGGAGGAGGCTGAGGCCGGACCGGCTCAGGTTTAGCTGCTTTGGCGAAGTGCCAGGAAGGCAGGGCTGGTCCGAGAGGGACCACGTGGGTGGGAGGCAGGGGGTCACAACCTTTCCGGAGAGCGTGGTGACCAGCAGGGAGAGAGATCGGGAAGCTGACGGGAAGGGGGTGAAGGGGGTGCAGAGCTGCTGCTCTTGGTGCCGGGAGGAATAGATGTCTCAGCACCGTGAGGTCAAGGTCACGCAGGGCCTGAGGGAGGCGTGGCCAGGAGGGAGGCGTGGCCGGCGGGATGTTGGCGTTGGCGGGAGCAGGGGAGGGTCATGAGGACAGAGCCGGGGGGCGGGCACAGGGGCAGGGGCGGTGCCCACGGTACCAAGCACCCACAGGAGTCCTCTTCCCGTGGCTTTAGTTCCTCAATGAAAGAGGCAGCCAGCCACCCATGGGGGGTGAGGAGGGAGAGACTGGACAGAGGAGGAACGCACGGGCCAGGCTCAGGGCCAGGCTCAGGGTCAGGGATCCAGGCTCAGGGCCAGGCTCAGGGCCCAGGCTCAGGGCCAGGCTCAGGGCCCAGGCTCAGGGATCCAGGCTCAGGGATCCAGGCTCAGGGGCTCAGGGATCCAGGCTCAGGGCCCAGGCTCAGGATCAGGGCCCAGGCTCAGGGTTAGGGATCCAGGCTCAGGGTCAGGGCCCAGGCTCAGGGTCAGGGACCCAGACTCAGGGCCAGGCTCAGGGTCAGGGATCCAGGCTCAGGGCCAGGCTCAGGGTCAGGGATCCAGGCTCAGGGCCAGGCTCAGGGTCAGGGCCCAGGCTCAGGGTCAGGCTCAGGGCCCAGGCTCAGGGTCAGGGATCCAGACTCAGGGCCCAGGCTCAGGGTCAGGGATCCAGGCTCAGGGCCCAGGCTCAGGGTCAGGGCCCAGGCTCAGGGTCAGGCTCAGGGCCCAGGCTCAGGGTCAGGGATCCAGACTCAGGGCCCAGGCTCAGGTTCAGGGATCCAGGCTCAGGGCCCAGGCTCAGGGTCAGGGATCCAGGCTCAGGGCCAGGCTCAGGGTCAGGGCCCAGGCTCAGGGTCAGGCTCAGGGCCCAGGCTCAGGGTCAGGGATCCAGACTCAGGGCCAGGCTCAGGGTCAGGGATCCAGGCTCAGGGCCCAGGCTCAGGGTCAGGGATCCAGGCTCAGGGCCCAGGCTCAGGCTCAGGGATCCAGACTCAGGGCCAGGCTCAGGGTCAGGGATCCAGGCTCAGGGCCAGGCTCAGGCTCAGGGCCCAGGCTCAGGGTCAGGGATCCAGGCTCAGGGTCAGGGATCCAGGCTCAGGGCCAGGCTCAGGGTCAGGGCCCAGGCTCAGGGTCAGGCTCAGGGATCCAGACTCAGGGCCAGGCTCAGGGTCAGGGATCCAGGCTCAGGGCCAGGCTCAGGCTCAGGGCCCAGGCTCAGGCTCAGGGATCCAGACTCAGGGCCAGGCTCAGGGTCAGGGATCCAGGCTCAGGGCCAGGCTCAGGCTCAGGGCCCAGGCTCAGGGTCAGGGATCCAGGCTCAGGGCCAGGCTCAGGGTCAGGGCCCAGGCTCAGGGTCAGGCTCAGGGCCCAGGCTCAGGGTCAGGGATCCAGACTCAGGGCCAGGCTCAGGGTCAGGGATCCAGGCTCAGGGCCAGGCTCAGGGTCAGGGCCCAGGCTCAGGGTCAGGCTCAGGGCCCAGGCTCAGGGTCAGGGATCCAGGCTCAGGGCCAGGCTCAGGGTCAGGGATCCAGGCTCAGGGCCCAGGCTCAGGGTCAGGGATCCAGACTCAGGGCCAGGCTCAGGTTCAGGGATCCAGGCTCAGGGTCAGGGATCCAGGCTCAGGGCCCAGGCTCAGGGTCAGGGATCCAGGCTCAGGGCCAGGCTCAGGCTCAGGGATCCAGACTCAGGGCCAGGCTCAGGGTCAGGGATCCAGGCTCAGGGTCAGGGATCCAGACTCAGGGCCAGGCTCAGGGTCAGGGATCCAGGCTCAGGGCCAGGCTCAGGGTCAGGGATCCAGGCTCAGGGCCCAGGCTCAGGGTCAGGGATCCAGGCTCAGGGTCAGGGATCCAGGCTCAGGGCCAGGCTCAGGGTCAGGGATCCAGGCTCAGGGCCAGGCTCAGGGATCCAGGCTCAGGCTCAGGGATCCAGGCTCAGGGCCAGGCTCAGGGTCAGGGCCCAGGCTCAGGGTCAGGCTCAGGGCCCAGGCTCAGGGTCAGGGATCCAGGCTCAGGGTCAGGGATCCAGGCTCAGGGCCCAGGCTCAGGGATCCAGGCTCAGGGCCCAGGCTCAGGGATCCAGGCTCAGGGCTCAGGCTCAGGGATCCAGGCTCAGGGTCAGGCCCAGGCTCAGGGATCCAGGCTCAGGGTCAGGGCCCAGGCTCAGGGATCCAGGCTCAGGGATCCAGGCTCAGGCTCAGGGATCCAGGCTCAGGGCCAGGCTCAGGGTCAGGGATCCAGGCTCAGGGTCAGGGCCCAGGCTCAGGGTCAGGCTCAGGGCCAGGCTCAGGCTCAGGGCCAGGCTCAGGGTCAGGGATCCAGGCTCAGGGTCAGGGATCCAGGCTCAGGGTCAGGGATCCAGGCTCAGGGCCCAGGCTCAGGGTCAGGGATCCAGGCTCAGGGCCCAGGCTCAGGGTCAGGGATCCAGGCTCAGGGCCAGGCTCAGGCTCAGGGATCCAGGCTCAGGGCCAGGCTCAGGGTCAGGGATCCAGGCTCAGGGTCAGGGATCCAGGCTCAGGGCCCAGGCTCAGGGATCCAGGCTCAGGGCCAGGCTCAGGCTCAGGGATCCAGGCTCAGGGCCAGGGATCCAGGCTCAGGCTCAGGGATCCAGGCTCAGGGCCCAGGCTCAGGGATCCAGGCTCAGGGCCAGGGATCCAGGCTCAGGCTCAGGGATCCAGGCTCAGGGCCCAGGCTCAGGGATCCAGGCTCAGGGCCAGGGATCCAGGCTCAGGCTCAGGGATCCAGGCTCAGGGCCAGGGATCCAGGCTCAGGCTCAGGGATCCAGGCTCAGGGCCCAGGCTCAGGGTCAGGGATCCAGGCTCAGGGCCAGGCCCAGGCTCAGGGATCCAGGCTCAGGGTCAGGGATCCAGGCTCAGGGCCCAGGCTCAGGGTCAGGGCCCAGGCTCAGGGTTAGGGATCCAGGCTCAGGCTCAGGGCCCAGGCTCAGGCTCAGGGCCCAGGCTCAGGGATCCAGGCTCAGGCTCAGGGATCCAGGCTCAGGGCCAGGCTCAGGGCCCAGGCTCAGGCTCAGGGATCCAGGCTCAGGGCCAGGCTCAGGGATCCAGGCTCAGGGCCCAGGCTCAGGGTCAGGGATCCAGGCTCAGGCTCAGGGATCCAGGCTCAGGGTCAGGGATCCAGGCTCAGGGTCAGGGATCCAGGCTCAGGGCCCAGGCTCAGGGTCAGGGCCCAGGCTCAGGGTCAGGGATCCAGGCTCAGGGCCCAGGCTCAGGGATCCAGGCTCAGGGTCAGGGATCCAGGCTCAGGGCCCAGGCTCAGGGTCAGGGATCCAGGCTCAGGGTCAGGGATCCAGGCTCAGGCTCAGGGATCCAGGCTCAGGCTCAGGGATCCAGGCTCAGGGCCAGGCTCAGGGTCAGGGATCCAGGCTCAGGGCCAGGCTCAGGCTCAGGGATCCAGGCTCAGGGTCAGGGATCCAGGCTCAGGGCCCAGGCTCAGGGATCCAGGCTCAGGCTCAGGGATCCAGGCTCAGGGCCCAGGCTCAGGGTCAGGGATCCAGGCTCAGGGTCAGGGATCCAGGCTCAGGCTCAGGGATCCAGGCTCAGGCTCAGGGATCCAGGCTCAGGCTCAGGGATCCAGGCTCAGGGCCCAGGCTCAGGGATCCAGGCTCAGGCTCAGGGATCCAGGCTCAGGGTCAGGGATCCAGGCTCAGGGCCCAGGCTCAGGGATCCAGGCTCAGGCTCAGGGATCCAGGCTCAGGGCCAGGCTCAGGGATCCAGGCTCAGGGATCCAGGCTCAGGGATCCAGGCTCAGGGGCTCAGGGATCCAGGCTCAGGGCCAGGCTCAGGCTCAGGGATCCAGGCTCAGGGACGCCCCGGCCCCACAGGCTTTAGCGGGGAGGCTCTCCCCATCTGCTCAGCTGTGTGAACCAGGAAAGGAGGAGGCGGGAAGTTGGGGGGTTGCCAGGCTGACACAACAGAAAAAGCGAGGACCAGGGCGGGGGAGGGTGTGCGGGTGTGATGATCACACGGGGGGGGGGGGCAGGCAGGACGGGGAAGGGGTGGGAACTTGCTAGAAGCCCTGGCTCCCGGGAGTGCCGGAGCCCCACTCAGAGGAACTGCTGGGAACTCCTGGGAGTTGGAGGGGGGCCAGGACGCGGGGGCTGGGGAGGATGAGGGCCTTTAAGAGCCAGTGTGGGGGGAACCACCAATGTGGTGACAGCAGAGACCAGGATCCCAGTCCAAGGAGGAGGCGGGAGGGAGGTAGACTGGGTGGGGGGGCTGCCCCAGTAGGGACAGTGGGAGGGGGCTTCTGAGGACCAGCTCACAGTGCAGAGGGGGGTGATTAGGGATGGGGGGTACAGGGGGTGACCTGAGGAGCCCTGAGGAGTGCAGAGGCCCCGCCCACAGGGGACACGGGAGGAGGGACTGCTGGCTATGGGGTGGTGTCCAAGCCCGCAGCCCTGTCTGCCTTGGCAGAGCCCCCACCCCATATGCCACCGGCACCCTGTCCCCTCCAGCCCTCCCTGCCTGTGCCTCACCTGGAGTAGGCACCGGAGGCGGCGGCAGACTGGCTTTGCTGGGGTCCCCGGGGTAGGGGGAGGCCATGTCAGCAGCCCGGGCAGATTGTTTACCTGCTGCCCAGGAGACGGGGCGGGGCCTGGGGGGAAAGAACGTTGCATTTAAAGGGGCCCCACCTGGCGGTGGGCTGGGTGGAAAGGGGAAGGGGGGTCAGCTGGCACCGGCCCCCGCACCCTGCAGCCAGCCAGCTCTGGGCCTGGCTAGGAAGCCAGCTTGGGGGAGGGGGGGCGGGGGAAAGGGGGGAAGATCCTTACAATGTATCACCATGTCCCGCTTCTCTAAGGTAATTACTTTCCTCGTTGAATATCCGGTAAAGTGGGTTCAGCCATTTCACAGATGGGGAAAATGAGGCTCAGGAGGTCATTGCTTGTTTGCTGGTTGGATGGAGTCGCACCACTTTGCACACCAACCCCAGGAAGAGGGTTACAGCGACAGGGAGCCCGGCCGGGTGGCTCAGTGGTGGCCTGTGGACCTGTGACCCAGGAGGTCACAGTTCGATTCCCGGTCATGGTTGTGGGCGAGCAGGAGGCAGCCGATCCATGATTCTCTCTCATCACTGATGTTTCTCTCTCTCTCTCTCCCGCTCCCTTCCTCTCTGAAACCAATAAAAATATATTTTAAAAAATTAAAAACCACCAAGGAAAACGGTACTCTTCAGGTGTCCGATGGGCCAGCCGTGAGAACGGAGTCAGGCAGCCCTCTTAGCTGCAAGGGATGCTGGGAAGTGTGGCCCGCCCTGGGCAGCAGGTGCCGGCATCAGGGGGCCAGGAGGCAGCCCAGGAGCTGCGGGCTCACTGGGAGCGGTGAGTGGAGGAGGAGCCAGAGTGCTGGCGGGCCTCCCAGCCTGGCCACAGCCCACATGCCTCCCCTTCCCCCCAGGCCCCCACCACGGCCCCGTCCCCTCCGGTCTCAGCAGCCCCACCGCACGGTTCCCCTCCTGCCTTCCCCGCCTCCCTGCCTCCCTGCGGGGCGGAGCGGGGTCCAGGCAGAGCGCAAGGCGGACAAGGCCGTGGGCGGGAGAGGAGGGTGGCAGCGAGGAGTGTGAGCAAGGAGGGCCCAGGCTGCCCACGCTGCAGGATAACCCCTCCTGGTGCCTCCTTGCAGTTATTTTTATTTAATTAATTTATTTATTTTTCTTGCGGTTATTTTAAAATCGCATTTCCAGAAAGTGGGAGAGAAGCCTCTCTCCTTGCCTCCCCCTCCGCTGTGAGTGCTGGGAGGGCGACAGGAGGAGCAGCCCTGGACGATGAGGCACCCGGGCTGGCACTGCCCGCTCCCAGGCAGCAGACCCACCCAGCCGGGGCCCCCTCCCCGCAGCCCCTCACCCAGCAGGCCTTCTGTGGGCACCAGCGGGGAGGGAACTCCGACCCCCCTCCGGGATGCAGTGTCCGGCGGGGAGACCCTGGCTCTCAGCCAAGGGCTGGGGGAGCCCAGGGCTGCGGGGGAGGGGACGGGCCTGGCCAGGGCCATGAGCAAAGGCCGTGGAGAAGACAGGGCTGGGGAGCCCAGCAGGCGGCGCAGGCGGGCAGAGTGGGGGAGCCCAGCTGGGCCGGAACGGAGCAGGCCCCGCAGGCGGGTGCTCGCTGCCACCCACGGGAGGCCCAGGGAGAGGAGTGCCATGGCCCAGTGGGCGGAGTGAGGGGCGGAGAGACGGGGGCTCGGGTGCGGGCTGGGCAGGCCTCTTCAGGGCAGTGCCAGCAGCCTGTGCTGTGGCCCGGCTGCGGCTGAGGGGTGGGAAGTGGGGGTGCGGAGGGACGGCCTGGGCAAGGGTGCGAGGTGGGGGCCCTGGAGCTCCCCCAGGCCCCAGACTCCCCGGGGCAGCGGTGCCCACAGCCCGGTCCACCCCTGGGCGGTGGGCTGTCAGGGTCCCTCCACACACTCCGACCTGCCCTTCCAGGTCCAGGGGGCTGCGGGGCGGGGAGAGCGGCCCCTGAAAGAGCACAGGTCTCTCCTCCTCAGCCTCTGTCCTCCTCAGTGCGCGCGCGCGCACACACACACACACACACACACACACACACCCATCCTCCCTCACCACCCCTGCCTGGGCCCACAGTGCCATCTGCTGGCGGCACAGGGAGACGCGGGCAAGTGGGCCTGGAGTCCCCAGCTGGGCTTGTACCTGGGGAGGGGTTGGCACCACGAGGGCGGGGAGGTTGGCGGGGGGGGGGGGGGGGGGGGGGGGGGGGCGGCGGAGCAGGTGTGAGGTGCTCCTCGGGCCTCACCCTCACCCTGGCCTGGAGTTGGGGGCCTCAGTCTGAACCTGGCTCCACCACTGACTGCCGTGTGACCTCCAGCCGGTTCCTGCCCTGCTCTCAGCGTCACCCCAACGCCAGGCACAGGGGTGGGTGCGCCCCGCTCCCAGCTGCTGTGAGGTGCCCGGGCGGACCCCACACCCAGCAGGGACTGTCGGTGCCCCTCACTCCCCAGAGGCCCATGGGAGACACTCCGACCCCAACGTGTCCCCATTCTCAGACATGGCGGGGGCAGGGCAAAGAGCACAAGGTCAGAGCCCATGGGGTGTCCCTCCCGGCCCCTCCTCAGGGGCTGCGTCTGCAGCGACCGCGGCCAGTGTGATGGAGCCGCCCAGAACCCCACTGCGCGGACACGCCGTCGCTCTGGCTGCCGTGTCACCAGTGGCCCCGCCTCGATGCTCCCACAGCCCCCGCTCCCACAGGCCTGGGGTCAGGGTCCAGCAGGGCCTCCCTGGCCTCCTCTCAGGGGCTCTCTGAGGCCGCAGGCACGGGGCTGCTCCGTGGGCCTCACAGGGGCGGCCGAGAGCGGGGTTGGGGGGGAGACACGAGGGCCGGGTCCCAGGCCACGCGGGGGCACAGGGCCAGGCCCCCACATGCTGCCGCGGGCGCAGCACCAGGCCCGGGGTCCCAGCTCTGCCCCTGCAAAGTGCCTGCGCGCTGGGACCATTGTGACCTCAGGGCTGAGGTCAGAGCTGGCAGAACCGGGGAGGGGTGCCAGAGATAGGGCTGCCCCGCTGGCGTGAGGACAGGCCAGTGGGTCCTCCATGCCGCACCCCAAGATGGACGGGCAGCTTTCGGAAAAGCGGCGCAGCCACCCCCCGGCTCACAGGGCGCCCTCAGCCCTGTCCTCCAGCCCTAGGTCAGCCCCGCCCGGCCAGCCGGGGTCCCGGGGGCACAGGGCCCCTGGCCCAGGTGCCGGCCTCAGCCTCTTCGGCCTGGGCTGGGAGGGAGCGGGGGGTGCAGCCCGGCGGGCGGCGGGCGGGAGGGAGGAGGCCTGAGTTCCCCCGCAGCCGCTGGCCGCTGTGAGGCCCGAAGGGCGGCAGCCGGGCGGCCCGGCCCCCACGCCGCCTCCTGGGACGGACGGGCGGGCTCCCTGTGCCCCAGCCCCAGCTTCTTTCTGCACAGACACAGGGTCACTTGTTGGTTTCAGAGAGGAAGGGGAAGGGGGGAGAGAGAAACATCCATGATGAGAGAGAGTCACGGACAGGCCGCCTCCTGCACGCCCCCCCGGGGGGTGGAGCCTGACACCCGGGCTGAACCGTGAGCTCCTGGGTCAGAGGTCATGCTCAGCCCCGGAGCCCGGAGCCCGGAGCCCGCCGGCCGGACAAGCTTCGGCCTCTCCAGGGAACGTTCCTTTGTGGCCTTGGAGCCCCACGTTCCTCCCCTGCCTCCGGGCCCCGGGATGGAGGGTGCCCTCCCTGGGACGCAGGGCGGCCCCGCTGCCCGGCCCACCTGGGCGGCTCCGGTCGGAGCCGGTTGGCCTGTGGGCCCTCCCTGTGCCTGGGACTCCCGTGGTCCTGACCCGCCGCCCTGGCCCATCGCCCCTGTGTCCGGGCGCTTCCCAGGCGAGGCCCCCCCGGTCTGCAGCTCTGGGCCTGGGTCCCATGGTCTGTCTGTCCATTATCCGTACGCCGTTCCGGCTACTGCTGAGCGGGGTTTCTGCAGACGGAACAGTTAGGCCCCGGCCACCTGAGGCCCGGGGTTTCACGGGGCTGCTGTGAGCAGAGCCGCTGTAAGCATGGCTGCAGGTTTGGGGTGAGCGCCGAGGTGGAAAGGGCGGAGCGGGTGGTGATGTCTGCCTGACCGCCTTCCACGCTGCCTGGCCCGTTTGCCGCCCCACCAGCAGGCAGGCGGCCGGTGACCGACACCCCCCCCCCCCCCCCCAGCGCTCCTCTGGCTCCAGGGGTCCGGGTGGCGGTGGTGAGGCCGCGGCTTTGCCGTGTTTCTCTCGGGAAGAGATGTCGGGCGCGATTGTTCGATTGTGTGTGTGTTCGCCGGCTGGCTGTCTCCCCGGGGAGCCTGTCGCAGCCTCGGTGCCCGCGCTGCCAGGCTGTTGGTGGCCTGCTGGTGGTGCGTTCGTCCGTGTCGGGTCCGTCCTCGTCGGCCATGCGGTTGGCCAGCAGGTCCTCTCAGCCGGCCGCGTGTCCGCTCGTTTTGTGAGCAGACGTCCTTCCGCAGCGGAGGGTCTCCACTCTGAGCGCACCCGGTTTTATGATTTCTTTTTCTCCTTTTATGGAGAGTGCTTTCGGCGTCCATGTAAGACATTTTCCTCTAAACCAAGATCATGAAGATTTTCTTCTGTATTTTCTTCTAGACGTTTTAGAATGTCAGGTTTGATTTGTAGGGCTATGATCTATTTTTGTTTAAATATATTCTTATTGATTTCAGAGAGGAAGGGAGAGGGAGAGAGAAACATCAATGACCAGAGAGAATCACTGATCAGCTGCCTCCTGCACACCCCACACTGGGGATCGAGCCCGAAACCCAGGCATGTGCCTCTGACCCGAATTGAACCTGGGAACCTTCAGTTCACAGGCTGAGCCAAACCAGCCAGGACCTGTGATCTATTTTTTTTTTTTAATATATTTTATTGATTTTCCACATAGAGGAAAGAGAGGGACAGAGAGTTAGAAACATCAATGAGAGAGAAACATCGATCAGCTGCCTCTTGCACACCCCCTGCTGGGGATGTGCCCGCAACCAAGGTACATGCCCTTGACAGAATCGAACCTGGGACCTTTCAGTCCGCAGGCCGATGCTCCATCCACTGAGCCAAACCGGCTTCAGCCTATTTTCATTTAATTTGTGTACGTACGGTAGTTTGAGGCATGTGTCAGGGTTGTTTTGTTTTTTTCATGTGTGTATCCAATCATTGAAACACCATGTGTTGGTCCTTTCTTAATTGAATGGCTTTGCACCTTTATCGTAAGTCAACAGGCCCTGTATGTATGGGTCTTTTTGTGGACTCTGTGTCTTGCTCTATTTATTTCTATTGTTATGCTTTCATCACACCATATCATGCACCTGGGTTGCGGGCACATCCCCAGTAGGGGATGTGCAAGAGGGAGCTGATCGATGTTTCTCTCTCATTGATGTTTCTAACTCTCTATCCCTCTCTCTTCCTCTCTGTGAAAAATCAATAAAATATATATTTTTTAAAAAAAAATAGTGTCCCTGAGGCTGCAAGGCTTGCACCCTCCTCCCAGGGCTCAGTCAGTCCACTGAACAGAAGGGTGGACGCCTGGAAGAATGCCACCTAGCCTGACCCAGGCCCAGGCACCCCGTGTCCCCGCGCTCACACCCATGAGCACCTACAGGACGCCAGGGGCACACACCCAGGACTCTTCCCTTCCAGAATCTCCTCTCGCATCTCGGAATCCACGAAGGACCTGTCCCACCGAAAGGCACCTCAGACCTTCGCCCAGGGGGACAGGCCGGCACACGCCTCCACCATCCTCCTGTGCAGGCCCAACAGCAGCCACGTGGCCCTGGGGCCCCATACGCACAAGGTGTTCTTGGAGAAAGCCTACAACGCAGGTGGTTCCCGGCCCTGGGACTCGGCTCCGGCACTTTCCATCATGGCCCTCCCCCCACGGGGTTCCGGGGATGAGCCCAGGGGAGTCCTCCCTCCAGGACATGGGGAATGTCGGGGGTGTGGACACACGGCAGAGCCCTGCATACGCTCCTTGGCCTCTTCATGCCTCCTGAGCCCCCGATGCCCTCCCTCACACCTCGCCTCCTCCCCTCCCGCGCCTTTCCCGCCTTAGAGCCTCCGCTCAGGCCGGGCCAGCTCCCTGAAATGCCTCCCCGTAGCTCAAGAGATGACGTACCCTAACCCTCCTAAACAAGGTGAAGTTGCCACCTCCTTTGAAGCCAGTCTGGTGCCCCTCCATCTTCACCAGGGTGCACTGCCCCTGCCCTCTGTGTGCCCAACCACCCACCGAACCAATGTCCACTGATGTTGGGCATGGCTCTCAGGGCTGGGCCGTCTGCTCTGTGAGCCCCACACACAGCCCTACAGCCACCCAGAGTGCACATCGTTGAATATGACCGGATGGAGAGTGAAGGGATGGAGGCAAGAACAGATGAGGAGATGGATGGATGATGGATGGAGGATGGATGGATGGATGATGGATAGATGAGTGGATGAATGAATGGGTGGATGGAGGATAGACATATGGATGGATGAATGATGGATGAATGATGGATGATGGGTGATAGATGATGGATGATGGATGGGTGGATGATGGATGATGGATGGATGGGTGGATGGATGGATGGATGGATGGAGGATGGATGGATGGATGGATGATGGATGGATGATGGAGGATGGATGGATGGCTGATGGATAAATAATGGGTGATGGATGGATGGGTGGATGATGGATGGGTGGATGGATAGATGGATGGATGGATGAATGGATGGATGGATGGATGGATGAATGGATGGATGGATAGATGGATAGATGGAGGATGGATGGATGATGGAGGATGGATGGATGGATGGATGGATGGAAGGAGGATGGATGGATGGGTCAACAGCTGGGTAGATGGATATATTTATTAATTGTTGAATTAGTGGATGAGTATCAGGATGGACAGACAAGTGGATGGATGGATGTCTTAAACAAACATGGTATCAATGTATAGATGGGTCAGTGGATAGGTGACGACAGATGGATACATAGATGGATAGACAGAAGGATGGTTGAGTCAGTGAACAGGAGGAAATATACGTGCACATGCATTCCTGCTCCTTTGGTCCTGGACTCCAGGACTGGCTGGACCGTCAGGAAGCCCAGGAATGTGTTCAGTGCTAGGTCCTCACTCTCAGATCGCTTCTCCCCATTTCCAGCCCACCCCACCCACTGGCACCCTGGGCTTCCCACAGCCCCTCACCCTCACCCTGCTTGCCCTGTGCCGCAGGCATCTGCTTCAAGATGCTCCGAGACCTGAACGGCTCCGACCCCATCCGCCTGAAGTACATCGTCAAGAAGATCAAGAGCATGGCATGCAAAGCCCCCAACCTGGTGCTGGAAACCATCTACGACTACTTTGTCGACAACCCTGAGGTGGGCCTTGCTCAGGCCTCTCCCGGAAGGCACGGGGAGCGAGGGGGGCGGGGCTGGAGCCCAAGGCGGCTCACCTCTTGGCTTCTCTGTGCGGCAGCGACATGGTTTGGGGAAGTCAGTCTCCCCGTGTCCAATGGGCTGGGGGAGGCCAACCTGCGTTGACTGACCTGAGAACAGTCTCACGATACAAATGTTATGATCCCCACAGATGAGGAAACTGGGGCTTAGGGAAGAGAACTGATTTGCCTAAAGTCACAGAGCCATTAAGTGGCAGAGATGGATGGGTAGATGATGAGTGAGTGGATGGGTGGATGGGTGGATGGATGATGGGTGGATGATAAGTGGGTGGGTAGGTGGGTGGGTGTATGATAGGTGGGTGAATGATGATGGGTGGATGGTGGGTGGGTGGGTGGGTGGATGGATGGATGGATGGGTTGGTGGGTGGATGGAGGATGGGTGGGTTGGTGGGTGGATGGATGGATGGATGAGTGGATGGATGATGGGTGGGTGGATGATGGGTGGTTTGGTGGGTGGGTGGGTGGATGATGGGTGGTTTGGTGGGTGGATGATGGGTGGGTTGGTGGGTGGATGATGGGTGGTTTGGTGGGTGGGTGGGTGGATGATGGGTGGTTTGGTGGGTGGATGATGGGTGGGTTGGTGGGTGGATGATGGGTGAATGATGGGTGGTTTGGTGGGTGGATGATGGGTGGGTTGGTGGGTGGGTGGGTGGATGATGGGTGGTTTGGTGGGTGGATGATGGGTGGGTTGGTGGGTGGATGATGGGTGAATGATGGGTGGTTTGGTGGGTGGATGATGGGTGGGTTGGTGGGTGGGTGGGTGGATGATGGATGGATGATGGGTGGATGATGGGTGGGTAGATAAATGAATAGATGGATGATAGATGAATGGATGATGAATGGATGGATGGATGGATGGATGGATTGTTGGGTGGATGATTGCTGAGGAAGATGTGTGTGAGTTTTAATAAATGGGTTAATAAATTAAGAAATAAATAAACTGGCTTTAGAGATGAAGTTCCATTAGCAGTTCCTGAGGATAGGGACACATTTTTATTCCTGTCTCTAGTTCAAGGCCTGCATACAGTAGGTGCTCACTAAGTGGATGTTGGACAAATGGCCAAGGGCATCCACCTGGGATCTTTCCCTTCAGGCCCCTCCCGCTCCCTCTCCGCACCACGTTCTCGGCGACGCCCAGCTTGTCCCTGAGCCCCATCCGCTCTGCCCCACAGATCTCCAGCCGGCACAAGTTCCGGCTGCTCCACATTCTGGAGACCATCATCGCGGCCAGCGACACCCTGGAGGAGACCTGGGAGCGAGCCTTCACGAAGCTGGCCCTGGACAACATGACCAAGTCCACGGTGGGCCTCCAGCCCCACCGGCCAGGGCGCCCCCGCCACCCGTCAGGGACCCCACCCGCTCCCCACGCCCTCCTTCCCTTTATCCCTCAACGGAGACGCGCCCACAGCCGCTTCATGAGGACACGTGCTGGGGAAGAGCCGTGGTGAGCCACGCCTTTCCGTAAACCTGTTCCTACTGCCCGCGCCCCCTCCCCCGCCCGCAGGACCTGGAGGAGGCGTACCAGGACGCCGCCGGCAACGTGCTGGTGGCCATCTGCCGGCACTCCTGGCGGGCCGTGGCCCAGCACCTGGAGGCCGCGGTCCTGACCGGCATCTTCCCGCACCGCAGCCTCCTCTACGTGATGGGCGTCCTGACCTCCAAACGTACGTCTGCCCGCGGCCTGAGGCCGGCTCCCTGCCAGCGGGAGCTCCCAGGGAGGCAAGTGCCCACTCTCACCGGGCACCCACCCACCCACTCACTCATTCACTCACTCACTCACTCATTCATTCACCCACTCACTCATTCACTCACTCATTCACTCACTCACTCATTCACTCACTCATTCACTCACCCCCTCACTCATTCACTCACTCACTCACTCATTCACTCACTCATTCATTCACCCACTCACTCATTCACTCACCCACTCACTCATTCACTCACTCACTCACTCACTCACTCATTCATTCACCCCCTCA